>NC_065446.1:175759091-176059882 GCF_917563875.1 Diabrotica virgifera virgifera
TTAATTGAAATAAATGTAATAAAACGACCAAGAAATAATGTGTACAAACGAACGGTGATTTTATTGTTGTAACGAAAATGTGTTCGTTTAGGTCTCTCGGAGAGGGTCGAGTCGGTGTGTGTGTGTGTGTGAATGGTTCGCATGCTGCGTAGTGACTGAAGAAGAGAAACCACAACGATAATAATGTTTTGTGTTCCTTTTTCCCCTGACCAGATGATCAAATAAATCACTATGGTCTGGCGTCTACTTTTACAGTTTTAAGAACGAATGCATTAGGTGAGTTGTTGACACAATAATTGTCTGATAAAGTACTTAATTAATGAGGGTGCAGTTTGTTGCCCGCATAGACGAAAAACAGATGTGACAGGGTAAAGCCCTTAATCTTTGTATTTGAATGTGCATTTCGAATGACAACTTTGTTTGGTTTTTGAGAAAAAATAATAAAAGAAATAAGATAATAAAATTAGCAGAAATAGTAATTATAGCGTAATGCTATAATAACTATATAACAAATTTTGCTTAGAATTTGCCACACTATCGATTTATGGTATTATTTTTAATAAAATAATTTTCACCCCCGAGAAGGGGTGGCATCCATCCCCCGGATAAAAGCGCAAGTTGGCATCATGTCACCTTTGTTCCTTGAGGTATCCTCTAACTACTCACCAATTTTCATGAAAATCTATGGAGGTTCAACGAAATCGGAGGTGAAAACCTTCAGTGACTGCACTGCACTATAATACGTATAATACGAATAACACAAACAAATATAAAATATTTTACATAATGTAATACATCCAAGGGTTAACATAAATTATGAGTAGAGGTCCCGTCATTCGGGAAGGCCCGAGTTTGCATATTATGGCGCATCTAAAAATAGTCCACGATGAATTGCTAATCTCCGTCGCGGAGATGGCACGTGAAGAAGAAGAAAAATAGTCCGATTTTAAGTTAGTGATTGGTCACTGACATTGAAATTTTATTACTGAGTATTGAAATTATTTATTGCTAAGGCGTGGCTTAGGAAGAAACTTTAAATTTGACTTCTATATAAGTGCAATAATATGCAAATTAGTGCCTTACCAAGTGACGGAACCTATACTCAACATGTACACTGCAACATGAGTACCTAATAAAAGAAGTAAATTTATTAGAACACTTTCTGATGCTACCCAGCTGTCACAGAAGTTAGGTTACAACACTTATTGATGTGACATTTATCTAAAGGGTACATGTTCTCTCATAAGTTAGCCCACATATTCGAGCTTTATTTTTTTTATAGTCGATGTAATTTCCGGTCCTTATGCGACGTATTACGTACATATTTCCACTTTATCGACCCATCTTATTTGAATAAGACAGTATCAATATAATATATTTTATGTTTGAGGGTCTAGTCGAGGGTCTACTCAAGTCTACTGTCTACTCCATATGGTGGATGAGTGCAAAATAGATGGTATCTTAATATCTTAAGAGGATATTTTAATATCGATTGTACATACATTTTTTTATTATAACAAAAGTGATGTTGGCGATTTGTCGGTAAGTTGTATCCATATGAAAAACTTTTTTATTATTAATTTTACGAAAAAAAGTTATTCTTCATAAAAAGTTCTGTAAGGTCTAAAACCGAATATTCAACCATCAGATATCAACTCTATATTATACGAAGTATGTCAAAAAGTTTGAATTTCACTCAAGCGTAAAGTAACTTTATTTTTCACAATATTGAAAATTGCTATTATGAAAAGTTGTTTGGAATTAAAAACTATATTCTAATACTAATACACAATTACACCTTCTAATTGAAATTTTTTTTTTTAAAAATTATGGATAACTAACATTATTTTCAGTTCAGTTCATTTCAATTCATTTCAATTCTGATAACTATTTTATGATTAATTTTACGAAAAAAGTGATTCTTAATAAAAAGTTCTGGATGGTCTAAAACCTAAAATACAACCATCTTATCGAGGGGTTCGGGCGAAAACCCGATAACTAACAAAAAAATTGTTTCGAGATAATCGCGATTAAAGATTTTAGGAAGTTTGAAGAAGATTTCAAATCGTCATAGGAAGTTTAATCAAACATAAACTGATTTTTTATTTGAAATATCTCAGTGGCGTACTATTATTTTCATTAAAAAAATTCAGACCATTACCCGTATGCGCACCAATCATGAATATAAAATTCTTCTGTCACCTCTGAAAGAGGTCATTTTGAACAATTGTTGTAGCATTGAGCCTAGTTTAAATCTTACTAGTGTTATTTTCTATTATTGTTCTAGTTTAGTATTATTGCATTAGATAGTTCTTGATAATGTATTAAATAAATGAAAAATACGCGTTAAGATCTTTATTTTTTTACATAAAAACGGTGCACCATATGAAAATAAGACAAGAGAGGTTTTTTATCAAAAATTAAACGAGGAATTCAAAAATAATTTTTAATTTGAAATATCTCAGTGGCGTGCTATTTTTTTCTTTAAAAAAATTCAGACCATTACCCGTATGCGCGCTAATGATGAATACAAAATTCTTATTTGTATGCCAAAAAAGCAGGGCCGGCCTATCAGGCGGTAGTATGCTTGGCTCGAGTACTGATAGGTCGGGGTTCAAATCCCAGCGCCGGCAAGAACAACTTGACATTTTTAAAAATGTCTATGGGCTCCAGGTCGACTCAACGTGAATAAAATGAGTACCTTGGGTAAAACCAGTGGTAATAATAGGCGGTTGAAGCGTAGCACTGGCCATGATACCTTCCTTGTATACCGTAGGCCCTAGATATAGCGGACTACCCTGCCATAATCCCAAAGCCGCATCAGCGGTATAAAACGGGAGACTATGTCAAAAAAAGCGCAATAATTGCCTCTTAAAACCCATCAAATTTCATTTTCAAATAAATAAATTGGCAGTTTGAAAGAAATATTTCAACACCCCCTATCTCGGAAACGAAGCATTTGCAGACATATGTTTATTAAGCAAACTGGCATTATTTTTGCATGCAGAATTTCCCCTTAAAGTTTTTCATACTTATTTAGAAACACCCTCTACATCAAAGAAAAAAAGTTGTTTTTGTCTTTCATTTGGCCCCTAAAGAACGATTAAAATCGAGAGAAAATTCAAATTATAGCACTTAGCCCAAAACGCGCTCTCATTGGTTGTGACGTCATATTGTAATGTTTAAACTTTTTCTTCTTCTTCACGTGCCATATCAGAATTATCCGACGTTGGCGATCACCATTGCGAAGGCTTCTCGATCTACTGCAATATGGAATAATTGTCCTGCATTTGATATCTGAGTCCATTCACGAATTTTTTTTAGCCAAGAAACCTGTTTTCTTCCTACACCTCTACGGCCCTCTATTTTGCCTTTAAGGATCAGATTTAATACTTTATATCGACTTCCCCTCACCATATGTCCCAGATAAGACTTTTTCGATGCTTAACAGTCTTTAGCAGTTCTCTATCTTTGTTGACACTCCTTAGTACTTCTTCATGAGTTTTTCTTGCTGTCCAGGGTATCTTCAGCATCCGTCTTTGAATCCACATTTCCATTGCTGCAATTCTGTTCATGATCAATACTTTTAGCGTCCACACTTCTGCACTATACAAAAGTACGGACCAAACATAGCACTTAACCATTCTTTGTCTTAGTTCTAAACTGAGATGATTATTGTAAAGAAATGACTTCATTTTCATAAAAGTAGTTTTAGTCATTACTATTCTACGATTTATTTCTATGTCAGGATCTAGTTGGTCCGTCATCACAGTTCCCAAATATGTCATTTTGTGAACTTTCTCAACTTGGACTCCGTTTAATTGAAGCTTTGCATCGGGATGTGGGTCACGACTAAACACTAAAAATTTGGTTTTGTTTGAGTTTATTTTAATGCTAATTTCCTCTCCTACCTCGTGAATACGATCAAGCAGAATTTGGAGACCTTCAATATTATCTGACAGAATTACTGTATCGTCTGCATATCTAATCACATGCACTTGAGAGACGACTGTCTCTCAAGTGCCTTTTTAAATAACTGGTTCGAGTAAACATTGAACAATGTTGCCGACAAAATGCAACCTTGTCTGACTCCTCGTTGTATGGAGATTTCATCGGTGTAGTTATCTCCAATTTTTACGATAGCAGTTTGATTCCAGTACAAATGTTTAATGACACGAATATCCTTGTCATCTATTCCGATATTTTTCAGTATTTGCATTAATTTTACATGCTGTATTTTATCGAATGCCTTTTCGAAGTCCACGAAACATGCAAATAAATCTTTTCTTTGGTCACGGCATTTTTGTAATAGGATGTTAAGCGCAAAAAGTGCCTCCCTGGTTCCCATAGCATTTCTAAAACCAAATTGGGTATCTTCGAGATCCTCTTCGCATTTGCGTCTAATTCTGTTGTGAAGTATTCTTAGGAAAATCTTAACGAGTGTGGCTCATTAGGCTAATTAATCGATATTCTGAGCATTTTCTCGCATTGTGTTTTTTAGGTATTGCGACAAAGATGGATTTGAGCCAATCTGTGGGAATCACTCCGGTGTTATATATTGCATTAAAAAGTCTTATTAGTTTAAACTTAGCGCCATTAATTCATTTTGTTTTATATTCATTTACTTGTAATCATTTTATGGTGTATTTCAGTTTTATAAATATTTAGATAGTTTGTTGCTGTGAACTGTATATTTCATAATATTTGAGTGTTTTGTTTAAGACAAGTTTTTTTAAAATGCCCGAAGAGGGTATTTCTTTGTAAATATGTTTATGGTGGCCAGGTGGTCACATATTTTCAAAAGGATCAACATTTTTCACAGAATTAATATTAGGTATATATTACATTATTATTATTATCATTTACATCTATATACATTCTGTATTCAAAAGTTCTGTTCTTTTTGTTCAAAAAACATTTTATTTATTAAAAAAACTATTAAGCAAACAACAGATATTACATTAAAACAACAGATACTTACATTAGAATTAGCTTCGCATCCATGAAGACCTTGAGAATGAACTAAAATGTCTTTAATGTCCTTTGTATAGACTGGTAATCTAATAAATATTTTATTGGGGGTTTCAATGGTTTTAATTTAACATAATGGTATTAAACAACACTTTCACAGTAGTATTTACTTTTGTTTTCCATAGTAAAAACACACACAATTCAATACTATCTCTTCAAAAAATGTGTTATACAAGTAAACAAAATTGTATGTAATTTTAAATGAGACGTTAGAAATGTCATACATAATACATATGAAAATATGACGTCACAACAAGGGTTCGCGCGCTTTTTAGGTCGTTTGAAACGATTTAAATACATAGAAGAATAATAATTATATGTGTTCTTCTAAGCTATTATGAGGTTTTAAGGCGTAAAATTTTGGAAATCTTATATTTAAACGGAACTGAACATTATTATGTAATAAAACAAAAATGTACAAGTTCCTTGTTATGAAATAAAGAATTTGTTCTATAATTCTTGGTTTATTCCCAGTACGATGTTTCATAAAAACCGAGGCGCCACAAAGAAACAGTGTTCTAACTCAAGTTTGGCTTTAAAATAGATTTGTTTTCATTTTTTCATTGTGTTTATGCTGTGTAAGCCTGGTGTGGAGGACGAAATTTATAATTTATTTTTGGATTCTGTTGACTATTATTTCATATAACCTGCGGATATTCTTTTCCCCGTAGTATAGAATCTTCATTATTCATATTAATAGCATTTCATTTACGTGTCCATATAGCCATATATATGCGAGGATTGTCTTAATTTTTCATAAAGCCGTAAAGACAAAAAATATAATATAGACTTAAAGTAATTTATTGCTTTTCAAAATATGTCCCACCAAGATCGATACACTTTTGCATACGTGCAAACCAATTAGTAAAACATTTATTCCAATCTTCAGTTGCCACAAATAACAAAGATAGCAATAGAGAAGAATACAAAGAATTGAGAATAATCATGAAAAGTAAATGTAAAAAAAAAGAAAATACAACGAGAACAAACTGAAAGAAATAGAAGAAAAAAATGCAAAGAGAGGATATCAGAAGAACAACCCATACATGAGAGATGATAAAGGGATACTGATAAATGAGCCGGAAAAATTATGAAAAACTGCCAAAACTATTTTACAGAACTGCTAAATAAGAACGAAGTACCTACATAAACAAAAACGAAGTACCTCATTTACGTGTCCATATAGCCATATATATGCGAGGATTGTCTTAATTTTTCATAAAGCCGTAAAGACAAAAAATATAATATAGACTTAAAGTAATTTATTGCTTTTCAAAATATGTCCCACCAAGATCGATACACTTTTGCATACGTGCAAACCAATTAGTAAAACATTTATTCCAATCTTCAGTTGCCACAAATAACAAAGATAGCAATAGAGAAGAATACAAAGAATTGAGAATAATCATGAAAAGTAAATGTAAAAAAAAAGAAAATACAACGAGAACAAACTGAAAGAAATAGAAGAAAAAAATGCAAAGAGAGGATATCAGAAGAACAACCCATACATGAGAGATGATAAAGGGATACTGATAAATGAGCCGGAAAAATTATGAAAAACTGCCAAAACTATTTTACAGAACTGCTAAATAAGAACGAAGTACCTACAAAAGGAAACAAACCATGAAATTGAGGATGATCAGATAGCAATATAAATACCCACAGAGCAAAAGATAGAGAACGAAATAAGTGCCTGAAAAATAACAAAAGCCCAGGAATAACAGAAATATCGGTGGAAATGATAAAATCAGGAGGGAAAAGACTACAAAAAGAGATATAGTATGATCTGATAAAAAGAATACGGGAAGTAGAAAAAATGCCAGAAGAGTGGACCATAGCAAGGATATGCCCTATACATAAAAACGGTGATAGAATCCTATGTGAAAACTATAGAGGCATTGCACTGCTAGAAATAGTGTACAAGATCTTGGCACAAAGTATGTATATAAAAAAAGATTAAATAAATTTTTGGAAAAATATTGGGAGAATACCACGCAGGTATTAGAAACAACAGATCAACGACCGACTAAATATTTGCCTTAAAAGAAATACAGACTACCTGTTACAGTACTATAAAACAGTACTACATGCTTTGTTTATCGACTTTAAGCAGGCCTACGACACAGTAAACAGACAGCAGATGTACGATCTGATGAAAGAATTGGGGATACCAAATTTGACCGGTTATACCTGGAACCACTCCTCGTAATGCAATTTTTTTATTCTTCGAAAAGGGAACAGAAGCCGTGCCCTTTTCAACAGCGTTAACTTAATTTAATTTAATCTAATATTTTCTGAGGAGTTCTATTTGTGTATAAGCCAAAAAATTGTTTCTTTATAACATTCCTGAGACCGCTCAAATAGTCAAATTTCAATTCTGTAAAGTACGTTGAATAGGTATAGTGCTTTTTTTATACGAAAATCATAGTTATGCTATTCTGGTATGTCATAATCTTTCTGGTTATTATTTCGACCGAAATTTTTTAATTAACATTTTAATTATTGCTAAACTATTGGTTAGATTGTCGCTAGCCTCCTGATATATTATCTACTATCTACTATAAAAAATATTTAATTATTGATAAATAATATTGTCCGATTTGAATATTTTTTTAAATATGTTATAGCCTTATTCTTTAAGAATGTCGTTCTGAAGCTATTCCCTTGTGGCATTTTTATAATCAATTATTTTCAATGGAAAATAAGCCACAATTTTACCAAAAAAATGATTTTATTAACGTTTAATTTAGAAGAATTTTTTAGTAAGCAACAACATTTTTGTTTAATTTAGTATTATGTTGTATTTTGCCGACGCCGACGGCGTCGAAACGTTAATAGAATAATTTTTTTGGTAAAATTGTGGCTTATTTCGCTGTAATAATGTTGTTGCTAGACAGGTACATAAATGTCATTGTATACTGTCGTTTTCAATCATCCTGTGTTTTTTCTCAAAGCTAGGAATGCGGTGTGGAATATTCTAACATTTATAAAATATTGCAATTATAATTCAATTGTATCCTTAGGCTTTTTTAACATTTTGTTTTTTGATTCATTCGCGTATGTTATAATAAAAGGGATATTAGTGTTGTCACTGAAGGTGGATATGAGCTATTACCTCCGATTTCGTTGAACCTCGATCGATTTGCATGAAAATTGGTGAGTGCTTAGAGGATATCTCAAGGAACAAAGGTGACATGGTGCCAACTTGCGCTTTTACCATGAGGGTGGATGCCATCCCTTCTCGGGGGTGAAAATTATTTAATTAAAAATAACCACATAATTCGATAGAGAGACAAATTTCAAGCAAAATCTGTTATATAAAGTTATTAAAATAAATCAAAACTTTTCGAGTTATTAAAGATCAAAGATTTTAATTTTTCTTGAGAAAAATGCATGTTTTTAACCAATTTTTCACCAATAACTCAAAATGTGTAAGTTTTTACAAAAAAGTTATTATTAGTAAAAACACCAGTTTGGAGGCTCAATAAAAAAATCAGGTTTTTTCTTAAAGAACCAGTTGGTTTAAATCAAGGTTTTAAGCATGTTGGTTTATTATAAACCTGCCAACCCTGAATTCTTATGCGATTTAAGTAAAATCTTATGCGATATTTTGGACTGACTGGCCTATAATAAAATATCACTGCCGTGGAAAATATTTTGTTTTATATTTAGTGTTCTAATACCTATTTACGCTGTGGCTTGGTTTAGTGTATCTATCTATTTAAAGAATTTGTTTACTATTGGCGAATCACATCTACATGAAACACTTTCGAAATTAAAACAATTTTTGTCACAACAAGAAGAAAACATAATGGCTCTCAGTGGGATATTTCGGAGACGTAAAAAGGGAGTAGTCGAATTGGTAATAACTAGAGAGTATGTGTGTATGTGAAGTGTGTAGTTAAACGTGGTGTTTTTTCAGTCTAACAGCCTTTCTCTTCCTCCGCAGAGTCCGATAAATAAAAACAAAATGACTGCAGGAGCTGCCGCGAATGCTAGGAAGGAGAAGAGGCAGTCGAGATTTAACATTCCCAAAAATCAGGAGTTGGATGTATTACCGTCACTAAGAGGTAAGTTATTTTAGTAATTATAAAGCTTTTTATCTCAATAAAAATATCGCAATATGTAAAATGTACAGTTGTTCCATTTTATGGAACCGTCATGATTCATTTTCAAACAAGTTAAATCAAAACATTAAGTGAAACGTACATCGATGTGTAATATCTTATCATTGATACCTACTGTCAATGTAATAATTAGGAAATGGCTATAATCCCGGTGGACGTATTTTATAAAGTTATTTTATTGAAGTGTTTAATCTTTTTTCACTATTGAGGAGATTGATGCACTCAACATTAAACAGCTTAAACATCATATATAAAGATAAATATAGAACGGTAATAAATAAATTTAGGGGCCGGCGTAGCCGAGTGGTAGTGTGCTAGGCTAGCGTGCCGGCGGTCCGGAGTTCAAATCCTACCGCCGGTAAGAACAACTAGACATTTTTAAAATGTTTATAGGCCCCAGGTCGACTCAGCCTGAATAAAATGAGTACCTTGGGTAAAACCAGGGGTAATAATAGGCGGTTGAAGCGTAGCACTGGCCCTGTTACCTTCCTTGTATACCGTAGGCCCTAGATCTAGCAGACTACCCTGCTATACTCCCAAAGCCACGTGAGCGATATAAAACGGGAGACTATTATAATAAATAAATTTAAAAAAAGTCACAACAACAAAGTTAATACACACACCCAAACTTATATGGAATCATCTGATATTTCTTACTATTTCGTGCGAATTTAAAAAAACAAACACACGAAGTCAAACAATATTTATTTTAAAGCAATTTAATAACAAATACATAACAATTAAATAAAACAATAAAGTATTTAACAAACAAATTGAAAGTATGTAGTTATTTTAAAGTCAATAGCATACAAAATTTCAATGTAAAACGAATAATGTTTTAATTGTTTTTATTTTTATTGTTTTTTTGGTAGTCAGTGTTATCACCTCTAGTCCTTATGCAAGCTTCAGTTTGCGTGGGACCGTCGTAATCAAATTATCAACATTTTGTTGGGGTAGGTTGCTCCGTCCTTTAAGAGCAGCTTGTACTAGCCATGCGGTGTTTTGTGGATTAAGCTCGGGTGAGCAAGCAGGCCACTCCAAACAAGGGATACCTTCTGCTTCAATGATGTCTGTAGTCACTCTAATGGTATGTAGAGGTCCATTATCATGCAATAAAATTAAATTTTCTCCTGTTGCACCTCTCCAGAGCCTGAGTGCAGGTTATCAACATACCTGTGAGCAATTAAAGTTGATTGGATGAAAAATAAAGGAGTTTTTTTACGGATCACAATTCCTCTCCAGAACATTACACTTCCCCTTGTATATTTGTAAACAGATCTGACAGTTTTCGTTCTTGCTTGTCTTTCTCGACCTCTAAGTACACGATTTCATGGGTCATCTGATTTTACACAAATCCTGACTTTTTTTTGAAAATAGCACATTTTGTCAATTCCGAATGTTCCAGTTTTGGTGGTGAAGACACCAATTTAGGCGATCAATCTTGTGCTGCCTGGATAACTCGGAAATCCATAACTGTCTCCTGCTGTATACTTCTTGGTACGAACTCTTCTTCTTATCATTTCAACTGAAACAGTTACACCTGTAGCTTCCAAAAGCTGCCTTTGGAGCTGCAGGTGATAATTGGTTGGGTGTCTTCTAGCTTATTAGACAATTAAACGATCTTGGAGAGCTGTTATTACTTTTGGCGACTTTCCCCTGCTTAATTTTTGAGCTTTCCTAGTTCCTGTTACCTAGCATAGGTTTTGGAAAGAACGCCCTGTATTACGCCTAGCTCTACAGCTATGTCCCTCTGAGAACATAACTTTCTCCACAAGACCAATAATCTGTCCTTGTTGTAAGTTCTATAACCTCACACCAGGCATATTTTCTTTTTTGGACGCAAAAGTTAGTTTATTTATTTTCGTTCAATTTGCAACTCAAGCAAATAACCTATACCGTACCGAGCTGTACCTACTATCCGATTGTCTTATACAGTGTGTAACAAAAATACAGGTCATAAATTAAATCACCTATTCTGGGACCAAAAATAGTTCGAATGAACCTAACTTACCTTAGTACATTAAATATGCACATAAAAAAAGTTACAGCCCTTTGAAGTTACAAAATGAAAATCAATTTTTTTGAATATATCGAAAGCTATTAGAGATTTTTTTTATTGAATATGGACATGTGGCATTTTTATGGCAGGAATATCTTAAAGAAAAATTATAGTGAAATTTGTACACCTCATAAAAATTTTATGGGGGTTTTGTTCCCTTAAACCCCCCCCAAACTTTTGTGTACGTTCCAATTAAGTTATTATTGTGATACCATTAGTTAAATTCAATATTTTTAAAACTTTTTGGCTCTTAGTATTTTTTGACAAGGCAGTTTTTATCGAGTTGCGGTTTCTTTTCTAATCGGTTTACATAAAGATTTTATGGGGGTTTTGTTCCTTTAACCCCCCCCCCAATCGTTGTGTACGTTCCAATTAAACTGTTACTGCGATACCATTAGTTAAACACAGTGTTTTTAAAACTTTTTTGGTTCTTTGTATTTTTTCGATAAGGCACCTTTTATCGAGATGTGGCTTCTTTTTTAATATGGTTCAAAATATGTATACCTAAAAATGTAAATCATAAATAAATTTTCCTATTATTATCAAGTCTCCATAATCGTACTTAGCCATACACCATAAGTGGTGGATTTGACAAATATGCAAAATATCTCAATAAAAACTGACTTTTCGAAAAAGTACTAAGAGGCAAAAAAAATTTAAAACATTGTGTTTAACTGATGGTACTACAATAATAATTAAATTGGAACGTACACAAAAGTTTGGGGGAGTTTAAAGGAACAAAACCCCCATAAAATTTTTATGGGGTGTCTAAATTTCACTATAATTTTTTCTTAAGATACTACTACCATAAGAATGCCACATGTTCATCTTCAATAAAAAATCTCCAATGGTTTTCGATATATTGAAAAAAATCGATTTTCATTTTGTAACTTCAAAGGGCTGTAACTTTTTTTATGTGCACATTTGTACTAAGGTAAGTTAGGTTCAATCGAACTAATTTTGGTCTCAGAATATGTGATTAAATTTATGACCTGTATTTTTGTTACACCCTGTATATTTGTTTATTTTCAATAAAAACCTTTATTCTTCGCAACAATAACAAGTTTTTTCAAAAGAAATAAATATTACTTTGAACTACTCTGACTAAGTTTGGGTGTGTGTATTATTAAGAATAGCTCAGTAAATGAACGGGAAATACGGCGATATCGTGTAATTTTCAGGGGCAACTCCGAATTGCATGGAAATTTGGATTTAGGTTCTACTTACCCTCCACTTTAAAGTGAATTTGTGCCGTTGGTTGCTTTTATTTGGGGGGTGACAGTCACCCCTTCTCGGGGTTTAAAACCATACGTTCAAGATAAGCCTGGAAATGGATAAATTGACTGATTATAAGCAACTTTCGTTCTATAGAATTTTTTATGAAAGTCGATCCTTTTCGAGATATTTGCGATTGAAAATATTTATTTTTCGACAAATAAACTACGTTTTCAGACGGTTTTCCGCAGATAACTCAAAAAGTAAATGTTTTATCGAAAAAAATATTCTTAGCAAACGTGTAGCTCATAAAAACACTAAAAACATGGTGTATAAGTAAACTGAGCAAAAAGCAAAATTGTAGCTCTTGAAAAATACGTTCTTATTCGTCTAATTCCAAATCGAATATTTCAACGTGAAATCACCGAAAAATTAAGCACTTTTCGGGAAAAATCCATTTAAACTTTTTTAAAGTGTTTACAAAAAGCTTCACTTTAATTGTTTATAAAAATTTCTAGCATTAAAAATAAGCTGGTTACGCTCAAAATAAAGTTGGCCCCCTTTTTATGATAAAAATCATGAAAATCTCCCCGGTTTTCTATTTTTTATATGATCTATCGGTTTCACCGTTTTAAAGTTTTCAATTTAACATTTTCTCTGATTACAAATCACAAACAAAATATCCTACAAAGGACTGTTAGTTCCTAGTTGGTTTTCTTTCTTCCGTCTTTTCTTTTATTTAACATTACATCTCTACCTTCAAGAACTATCCCGATACACTGTGTGTTAACCTACGAAGCATGTCCGCCTACCGAGTCCTTTACCTAGTTATCCTGCTAGCATAATCTGGACTTGAAATCATGTTACTGATGACCTTACAAATCATCCCTTGCAACGGCATTATTTAATCACTTGTAACGCTGACCTGACGATGATCTGTATATTGTACCGGTCGTCGTAGTGAAATTAAATGATTGTGAGTACGTCTGTTTTCCTTTACTTCATAGGAATATCACTATAATAAAAGGTATTGTAGAAGGAAAAAGATGCATTTCAATTCTGGTGTATGAGGTGTTAAATGTACTTCTCATTTTTTCTTAAAATACATTAGTCATTAATTTTTTTTTTGCAGCTTATCTCGCTTAGTTTGAATGTAGTCGACATTTAATATTGTTTATTTTAAAGGTCTTTTCGAGCACTCCAAAGGTATTGGTAGCATTATACACCTAAAATCGACCATTTCTTTGTTATTTCAAGTTGAATACACCGATTTGAGCATGCACAAAGAAAAAACTTTTTCACCTACCATATCTCTTTTTGTATTATAACTAGAAGATTTATGAAATTATGAAAGAACGAATCTCTTTGTTTTTTATCAGCTACAAAAATATTTTATATAGTTTTTTTAGTCAGATGCATCGTTTTTAAGGTCTTCGCAAAAAACCGTTTGGAAAGTTGTTAGGTTTCATTGAAAATGGCCAATTTTCAACCACGAATAACTCGAAAAGTATTGAGTTTTCAAAAAAAAATTATAAAGATGTTTTTGCTTAGAATTAGGTTCTCTAGCCACTTCCGTGGTTATTTTAACCAAAAATATTTCCACCCCGGGAAGGGGTGGGAACCGCCCGCAAAAAAAGCGCCATAGTATATCGGGTAGACTTTGAATTAGGAGATAAGTAGAGGATAAAATTCCCAAAATTTCATTAAAATCCATGCAGTAGGATCGAATTCGGAGGTAATATCCTGTTCTTGCTCTCATTGACTGGCGTACAAGTAATATACATATATTATACAATACATAGATTTATGGACGAGAATATAGCAGAGAATAGAATAATAAAAAAAATTGAAAAATCTACCACATTCGTAAAAGAAAATCGTGGCGCGTCTTCATCGAATAAACGGTTTTCACACCACGCTTTTCTTTAACGAATGAGTTAGATTTTTTCAATTTTTTTATTTGTTGCTTTTTAGTTGATTTTTTATAATATTATATTTAATTTTAGTTACTCGTAACTAAAGAAAAGCGTTTCTTAAAAATATTTTCTATTTTTTTATTTTTTACTTTTTAGTCTTACACTTTTCAAACATTAAAATATATCGTCATGTTTATTAAAATATGTATAAAACATATGATGTACAAACATGAAAAGTAGTCAGAATCGGCAAAAAATTTGAAACTTTATTGTTTATTTATGAAGCATAACGTAAACAATTAACGTAAAAAGTGAAATTATCTATAGTTCATATAATTAGCTACAATCCGTAAAGGTTTCAAGTTTCTTCATTGTAAAAAACAAGAGAATTTAAGTATTTCCGTTAAAATCGTTTTTTTTATTTAAACAATTAATAAACAAAAAAATTTTTATTGACTATTTGTGTATTGTTCCCGCGAATGCATATGTCTGCAAATTTTTAGTTATTTGCATTGAAGAAAAGGCAGTCCAATTAACGTCCAAAGATTTGACCCAAACGATTGAACTAAAGAAAAGCGTGTAATTAATTAATACGACAAAACGAATTCTAATGTTAATTGTAGCACAAAACGTCTCTACCGGTGGTTTTTCTGACTACGAAAAAAATACGAATTTTTTGAATTCGAGTTTTGGTTGAAGTTTTGTTTCGTATCGTATTGAAATTTGATACGAATAAACGCCGATTTATATATAGGGTGTCCCAAAAGTAGTGGAACGGTCGAATATTTCGCGAACTAAACATCGGATGGAAAAACTGAAAAATACGTGTTTCAATCATTTTCAAAAATCTATCCAATGACACCAAACACCAACTCCCACTACACCCCCTGGAGGTGGAGTGGGGGGTAACTTTAAAATCTTAAATGGAAACCCCTAGTTTTTCTTGCAGATTTGGATTCGTTACGTAAAAGTAAGCAACTTTTATTCAAGACATTTTTTCGAACTGTGGATAGATGGCGCTATAATTGGGAAAAACGATTTATCCTGATACCATAGGTAAATTATAGAAACGGTGTAATATCTCGAGAAATACACTTCCAAATAAGAAACCAAAAAATAGGTTTTTAATATTTTTCGAAAACCTATCGATAAACACTAAACATGACCCTCCAACCCACCCCCTGGAGGTGGGGTGGGGGGTAACTTTAAAATCTTAAATAGCAACCACCACTTTTTATTGCAGATTCGAATTCTTCATGAAAAATTAAGCAACATTTATTCGAAATATTTTTTTAAAATGCTGATAGATGGCGGTAATAAATCGTATTTTTCCAATTAAAGCGCCATCTATCAACAATTCTAAAAAATATTTCGAATAAATGTTGCTTAGTTTTTCATGACAAATCCGAATCTGTAATAAAAAGTGGGGGTTGCTATTTAATATTTTAAAGTTACCCCCACCCCACCTCCAGGGGGTGGGTTGGAGGGTCATGTTAAGTGTTATTCGATAGGTTTTCGAAAAGTATTTAAAAAATGTGTTTGGTTTCTTATTTGGAAGTGTATTTCTCGAGATATTAGACCGTTTCTATAATTTACCCATGGTATCAGAATAAATCTTTTTTCCCAATTATAGCGCCATCTATCCACAGTTCGAAAAAATGTCTTGAATAAAAGCTGCTTACTTTTACGTAACGAATCCAAATCTGCAAGAAAATCTAGGGGTTTCCATTTGAGATTTTAAAGTTACCCCCCACCCCACCTCCAGGGGGTGTAGAGGAGGTTGGTGTTTGGTGTCATTGGATAGATTTTTGAAACTGATTGAACAAGTATTTTTCAGTTTTTCGATCCAATGTTTAGTTCGCGAAATATTCGACCGTTCCACTACTTTTGGGACACCTTGTATAAACAAATATATGAGTTAAATAATTAACGTAAAAAGTGAAATTATGTATAGTTCATATCACTCGTACAATCCTTAAAAATTTCAAGTTTCTACATTGTAAGAAACAAGAGAATTTAAGCAGTTTCCATTAAAATCGTTTTTTTTTATTTAAACAGTAAATAAATATAAAAAAAATGTTATTGACTTTTCGTGTATTGTTCCCACGAATGCATATATGTCTGCAAATTTTCATTCATTTGCATTGAAGAAAAGTCAGTCAAATTAACGTATAAAGATTTGATGCAAACTATTGAAGTAAAGAAAAGAAAAGAAAAGCGTTTAAAAATAGATTTGTTTTAATAGGAAATACAACTCCATTGATTTTACTCAACTTCGTGAACTAGTTTTGGCATATAATCAACAAGTTCTTTACAGTTTTATGACCTTAGCTGATCCCGAAACTATTATATCTGCCTCATTCAGTTTTGTTTTTGTTCTTCTCCTTCCTACTTTATAAATAGTTTGTTATTTTTCGTAACACTTTCATTTCTGCTGTTTCCAGCAATCTTTGTGTTTTCGTCGTATCTGCTCTTGTTTCCGCTGTATACGTCATTATCGGTCTTATTGTTGATTTATATATCCTGGTTTTCGTTTCCATTTGTTTCTCCAGATTGTGTTGTTGAGACATATTGCTGCTCTGTTTGCCATGTTCACTTGTTTTTGTACTTCTTCTTCCACTTTTCCGTAGCTTGACAGTTTTATTCCCAAGTATTCTGTTTCCATCACTTGTTCTATTATTTTGTTATTTACGACCAATTTACATAGTCTCGGTTCCGCTGATACCACTATCGATTTAGTTTTCTCTGTTGAGATCACCATTCACCATATGAGAGCCGTGTCTTCGAATTCTTTAATTAATCTTTGTAGGTCATCTTCATTTTCGGCTGTTATTATGACGTCGTCGGAGTAGCAGATTATCTTTATTTCCTTTTCTCCCATTCTATGTCCTCTCCTTTTTTTAACTTTCTTTATGATTTCATCCATTTTCAGATTAAATATTAATGGGCTCAGCGAATCTCCTTTTCTAATGCCAGTTTCATACTTGATAGGTTGCGATAGTTTTCCATTACATCGTATCATAGTTATGTTATCTTATTATAGCTATTTGTTTTTGTTGTGCAGTTTAATTTACCTTTAGACGTTAACGTAAGAGCTAGTTGACTTCAGTTATAATTGTACGTATGACGTTCTTCCTAACCTAGTTTAGGTTACGTATGTCTTCTTCTTCGTCTTCTTTGGTTTATTGGCCTCTACCTTCTTGGGTATTTGGTCAGCTCATCGTCACGGAATAAAGGAAAGATCCCTTTTTTATCTACAATAGGGAATTTCATAAAATTTTAAATTCAAACAAAATGCTATAAATCATAACAGAACATAATTTAAAATTAAAATATATATCAAAGATAAAAAAGTTGTTTTTGTGTTCCGTTTGGCCCCTAAAGACGATTCTAAATTCAAATTATAGCAGCTAGCCCAAGACGCCTCTTGACGTCATATGGTTATATGTTTACATTCTGCACCAACAAAGTAAACAACATTGTCTATAATATTATTAAAATACAAAATTAGACATTCAGTGAAAAATACTCAGTCAGTAGAAAATACAGTTATGTGACGTCACAAGTGTTTTTGATCGTTTGAACTATTTTGAATACTTGTACATTTACAAAATGGCACTAAACAACACTTATATTGCTTTCTTTTATTTTCCGTAGTAAACCTTCTTTCCTTTTCTTCAAAAACTGTATCAAACTCCAATCTTAACAAACTGGCATAATATATTATATTATTACAATGACATACGATAACTGTCATTAAAATATAAATAGTTTTTCCTTATTCCGCGACGATGAGCACAAATACCCAAGTAGGTGGAGGCCAATAAACTAAAGAAGAAGAAGAATAATATAAATATAACCATTAACATAAATAAAATATACCTATGTGACGTCACGGGTCGTTTGAACTATTTTAAATACACAGATTTTAAATTTAAACTTCTAAGTTATTATGAGTTTTTGAAGCGTGAAATTTTGGAAATCTCAATTTTAAACAAAACTGAACATTATTATGTAATAAAAAAAATGTGCAAGTTCCCTATTTGGAGTTGATATGGGACAAATACATCAAATGTAAAAACTTTTCTCGTTCAGGGATAACTGCCGACCATTACACAATATGTTTTAGTAAGCCACAATTTTAGTTTGAAATGGAGTTTATTTGACGTTTTTATTTCGATTTGACGTTTATTTGTGTCAGCCAAAACGAATAACATGGGACATTAAAATAAAATGTTTTTCGACGTCATACGTGTAATTATGACTGAAGTCAGGTATAAGAACTATCTTTATTTTGTTTTATGTCTTGCATGTTTTTATGTTTTCCATGTTTTGCGTTATTTTTCCGATTATTAGGGCACTGATCACTGTATATTATTTTTTTGCATGTGAAAAATTGAACACCTTTTGACAAAAATGTGTGTGCACTCTTTTGTGACTGGGATTCATTGCGTGCCAGTTTTTTTAAATATCAGTTGGGTTCGGGAGTATGATGTTGACACCAGATTTCATCGAAGGTTAAAAATTAGCGCACAATGTTTCGTTGAATTTTGGTGAAAACGTGCCAAAATTTGTGAGAAACATTCAAATTATTCAATTATTTTTGGTCCTTGATATGAGCAACGGAGATTTGATTTCTGCATCTCCAATTATTTTTTTTATTTGTTTCTGACTATTGAAAGTGCAGGTGTAGATTTAAGTATTATTGGAATTTAGCTGTTTTTATTTTGATTGGTGTTAAAACTTAATGAAAGTACTTGACTGCGCTGAACCCCGATTTTTTGCAGTGTTTCCACCTTGGCTTTTTTAAAATTGGACAATTACTCCAGGGAAATAAGGCAAAAATATACCATGTTCGGGACACTTGAGCAGCCAGGTTGCAAATGGGTTTTTTGGGTACTATAATATACCTAATACATTATAAATACAAAAATGCCCGTCACAGTTCGGACGAGAATTTTAGTTATTAACAAATAAGGGTCAAAAATGGCAGTTTTTTTCGTTTAAATCGCTACAGGTAAAAATAGGGTAATTATAGTATATTATTCAACGAGCATGTAATGATGGCTATTACTCATGATGATGAAGTTTGCGACACGAGCCGTAGGCGAGTGTCGTAATTCATCAGAGTGAGTAATAGCCATTACATGCAAGTAGAATACTATACTTTTTCTACGACCTTTTTTTTATTTTAATTAGTAAAAAAAATAATTATCAACTACTTTTAAGATTTAAATTATAATAATTTACAAGAATACCTAAATGCTATTTACCCCTAGTACGTGGCTGAATAATTTGTATTACCAAATTATTATTTATTATAAAAATACAACTAGAAATAGTCAATATAAGTTCTATTCGTTTCTGAAAAAATATAAGCTTAAATTTGTAGCTACTGTCAATTAATCTAATAAATAGGAAATGGCTGTTGTCGGTGAACGTATTTCAATAGTTATAATATATATTTACATTTAACTATATATAATATAATAATATAACTATACATAATATGTTATAACATATCTAACACAATATAACTTGAAAAATAAACACAATATTAGTTATAAATTCCAATTAACATAAACAAAATGAGCTAATGTCACTGTCAATAAAATAAATGATACACGTCAAAATTTTTAGTAAACAAGATATAAACGTAAAAAATATACTGACATTGTTACAGTTAAAATTCCTTTAAAACTTTTTCGAAGTTATATATTGATATAAATAATTACAATAATTATTGTATTAAATAAACCGCTTTAAGTAATTTTATTTGCAGTTTATATACGATTAATATTAAAAGTGGCATGCGTCACTTGAATCTAACTTCAGCCCGTGAGTAATGACCCGTGAGTAACTTCAGCCCGTGGTACAGTAATGGATGCTATTATCTATGAAAAAATAGCGAACAATGAGCATGTTATTAAACGGTCGTAGAAAAAATATCTTATTTATATTGTTATTCTTTTAGTAGATGAGCGAAAGTTTAAAATGGCAGTTTTTGAATTTCGGTTCGATCATTTGTTGCTTCAGAAATTGCAAAATAAGACTAAAATTTCGAAAATAAAAAAATGCTATAACTTTTGTGAAAATGACCTTAAGACTTTCATATTGCACGAAAAGTTGAGACAAACAGTCCATATAATGCACAAAAAATTTTAAGACTATTCGTCAATTAGTTTAAATTTTATTCAATTTGTTTATCCCAATGAGCTTTTTTTCGCAATATTATTGTTCAGAAAATAGTAATGTCATAGCAATTCTGTGAAAACCACATGAAAGAAGAAAAGTCATGATTTCAAAGTGTTTTAAAAAAATCATTAAAAAGTCATTTTTATTATTCCGAAAACATTTTACTAAAGTAGGGTCATTTTTAGTTCATAAACAATTTGAATAACTTTGTTAATATTGACTGTTGATTAAAACTGCTTTGGGATTTAAAAAGCTGGTATTTTTATACGAATTTTCAAAAAACACTTTTTGCCTAGGTTAATTACAGTCAAAGTTTGCCACTTTTTTTATTTAATTGACATTTACTTTGTTTATAACAATTAAGCAACCCAACTAGCGAACCCATTTCGAAGTTGAAGGTATATAGTTTATGTGTAAAAGTTTGAGTAAACTTTAAACTTCAACAGAGTTATTAATAAAGCTTTAAAATAACGTTCTAACGAAAATCGACTTGTGGTCGGTGGAAATGAATTATTAAAATACGTGCACTCAAAAAATGAAACTGATTCTTCAAACATATGCTGCGATTAATATCTCCAGAGCTTGTTGATGGATTTTGATCATTTTTTAAAATTGAATGTACTCGTAGTCTTGTAGAGTACGTTATGTACGTAAATCCCCACCTAACATTTCAAATGTTAGGGGGAGTTCCCCTTATCACTCAGGAATATTAAAAATAGATTACGACCGATTCTAAGACCTACCGAATATACATATATAATTTCATAAAAATCGGTCAAGCGGTCTCGGAGGAGTATGACAACTAACACTGTGACAGGAGAATTTTATAGATGTAAATATATAGATGGGTATTAACAAATAGTGATGAGCTTGGTGATGGAAAAGTGTAAATTAAGGGTTGTATGTATTTTTTAATCCTACATCATATAAAATTAAGATAGACAACCCCCTTATAACTTATGGGTATGAAAAATAGATTAAAACCTATTCTGTCCCATAGGATACACTTATAAAATTTCATAAAAATCGGCCAAGCCGTTTCGGAGTAGTATGGTAACTAACACTGTTCCAGGAGAATTTTATGTATATTGAAGTACATAACTGTGAATTAAATAATAAAAGTGGCTAACTTTGACCGTAATTGACATAGGCGAAAAGTTTTTTTTTTGAAAATTTGTGTAAAAATACCAGCTTTTGAAATTCCAAGGTAAATTTACTCTACAGTCAATATTAACAAAGCTATTCAAATTGTTTTCAAGCCAAAAATGACTCTACTTTGGTAAAATGTTTTCGTAGTGACAAAAATTACTTTTTAATGATTTTTTTCAATAATTTGAAAACAAGACTATTGTTCTTTCATGTGGTTTTCACAGAATTTCTATATAATTATTATTTTCTGAACAATAACATTACAAAAAAAAAGCTCTTTGGGATAAACAAATTGAATAAAATTTAAACTAATTGACGAATCGTCTTATAAGTTTTTGTGCTGTATATGGACTCTTTGACTCAACTTTTTGTGAAATATAAAAGTCGTAAGGTCACTTTCGCGGAAGTTATAGCAAATTTTTTATTTTCGAAATTTTAGTTTTATTTTGCAATTTTCGAAGCAACAAATGATCGGACCAAAATTAAAAAACTGCCGTTTTAAACATTGTCTCATCTACTAAAAGAAGAATACTATAAATAAGATATTTAATTAACGTATTTTTACCAGTAGAGATTTAAACGAAAAAATGCCATTTTTGACCCTTATTTGTTAATAATTAAAATTCTCGTCCGAACTGTGACGGGCATTTTTGTATGTATAATGTATTAGGTATATAGTACCCAAAAAACCCATTTGCAACCTGGCTGCTCAAGTGTCCCGACAAAAACCTTATTTCCCTGGAGTAAATATTTTTAATACTTTTATACATTAAAATATTTTTTATCAGTTTTTAAGGTTAGTATTATTGTTTAGTTGTAATAAATACTACAATAATGGAAAATTCGAAATTATTCTCGAACGTAGAACAGTACCTAATTAACAGTACCTAATTATAATTTTATCAGTAATATAAATATTGCTTCTCATTTCCCCAAGTATGGTGTTAAGAATATCGATGTAGTTGATTTTAGCTTAGTTTTTTTTTAGTGATTTTCTATAATTTCTTTCATTACAACTTTTTTCGTGCGGTCAATATTTTCAGAGTTATGGGGGAAAATAATGAGAGTTAGAGCATAATTATTGAATTATTTCGTTTATTATTAATTTTACGACAAAAATGTACCTATACAAAAAGGGCAGCTCGGCATTCAAGGTTAAATGCTATCCCGACTGGGCGAGGATGAAAAATATATTATGTTTAACATTGTCCTACAAATTGTGTGGTACGTTGTCCTGGTCCTACTTTCAAAAGTTGTTAACACCACAATACCATTTTTTTATTAGTAAAAGTAGGACAAAGGTATCACTTAATAGGTCAGTGTACTTTTCATCCAAATAAAACAATGTCCTACAAATAAACAGGTGTGCATCGCTAGTCCGACAAGAGTAAATAATAAACGAAATAATTCAATAATTATGCTCTAACTGTCGTTATTTTCTCCCATAACTCCGTTGAAAATATCGACCGCACGAAAATGATTGTAATGAAAGAAATTATAGAAAATCACATTTTCAACAATTTTTGTTGAGACTCATACTTTTGATTTCTGATTTCTCATACTTTTTGTCTAGAAGTTGAAAATGACGGAGATATTGAGCAAAAAGGGTTCCCGTTTAAAATCAAAATGACGCCTAACGCACCTGCGGAATTCAGTGGAAATTTTAAATTTGCACTACTATTGACCCTCCCTAAAGATTAGAACAATAAAATTTGGGGCCGTTCGGCATGCAAGGTTAGGCCTGTTATTCGTCTAACTCGACTGGACTATTCCTGCTATCTTTGTTATCTACCACTACCACATACGGAATTTGTCACAAGGAAAAAAGTTGGGCGTCTCTTCAAAATGAAATTACTCACGAAAAATTAGCTTGTTAGTAGTAAATGGTGAAAATAGGCCTGGGATCCCTGACAATTAGTTTTACTTGAATAAAAAAAGAACTCTAATGTTGCAAAACATAATACGGTGTGCTTATACGGGAAATTTTATAGCAATAATTGCTCGACATCACCAATAGATCGATCTGGGGTAATTAGTGGAGAGATATGCAGCAATTTCAACAAAATTCGACAATTGTTTCGGCGATATTGCTTCTAATTTTTCATATATTTCATATTGCTCAATGTCGCTGATACGAATTGCCGAATATACAGTGGGTATAGAAATTCAAGTCAATTTATTTTATGTGTCGTAGTGGTCTAAGAGCTAGCAACGTTTTCGAGAAATCATTTTAAGACGGCTGATTATTTCATATATTGTTCCCTATGCTTCCTCAAACACCGTACCGGCCACCTGGCTGCTGATACAGGTTGCGTTCATTACTGCGCAGCACACTTGTACAGGTGAACACAAAATCAGGGTGATTGATTAGTGTGAAAAAGCTTAGTAGATCCTCTATAGTAATAGATAGCAATAAAAGTTAATAACAAAAATTGTAGCTAACTTTGCGCTTCACATTACAAAATTAGTTAGAATGTTACAGGGTGTTCGATAACATAGTGGCAGACCACACTTATGTTTTTTTTTTAATGGAACACCCTATATTTTATTTTATATTCGAAATCCTGTTGACTTCTCCATCACAAAAATATAAAGGTTTGTTATGTTATACAGGGTATTTACAAAGTTATAACCAATGTTCTACGAAAATCGTAATAAGTTCAGCTCCCTGTATAAATAAAAATAAGCACAGCAGCAATGGTTTATTGGTGCCATATTTTTTTGTTGATTGTCAAAATTTATAAAAATTGTTGATATTGCTAATTTTCTTTATATCGAATACAGGATGACTCAAAACGCAAGTACATTATTTTCTCAGTAATTTTAAATAGAACACCTTAATTAATAACTTGCTCTGAAAAATTAAAATATCTCGAAAACTAACAAATTTAGGCATAGAGAATATTATACAAGAATTAAAGTACGGTAATGATACTTTTCGATGGTGATATAAAATACAGGGTGTTCCATTTAAAATTTCTGAGAAAAGAATGTACTTGCGTTTTGACGCACCCTGTATTCGATATAAGGAAAATTAGCAATATCAACAATTCTTAAAAATTTTCACAATCAACAAAAAAATATGGCACCAATAAACCATCGCTGTTGTGCTTTTTTTTATTTGTACAGGGAGCTGAACTTGTTACGATTTTCATAAAAAATTGGTTACAACTTTGTAAAAGCCCTATTAGTGTAGGAAACAGAGGTTGAACCTTGCAAAATGGACACAAGTCCGGTTTTATTTTTTTTCTGGCATATCAAGGGGTGCTTATTATAAGACTAACTTTTTCTGAAAAAATTTCGCCCCGGAACCCCCCTTTTCACCCCTTTAAAGGGGGTAATTTATGGTTTATGCAGAACGTAGCCCTTCCTGTACCTTTTACAAAAAATTTCTTTTATAGAAATATGAAGAGGACTATATTTTCTACGATTTATTTCCGACAGCATCTCTCTATCATCCACCGTTTAGCAAGGGTGGCGCCCCAAATTTGACAAGTTTTTAAAAAAGATGTTTTTAGAAAAAATATATTTTTCGCTAACTGTAACGGAAATTAAAAAGAAATGCTACGGAGATTATTCACAAATATATGATTGATTTTTTCGTATAGGTTTCACTTAAGGGTAATTGCCCTTTTTTTAATTACAGGGTGTTATATTTTAAAAAAGCCCTTTTTATACCATCTGAACCATTTATGCTAGAGTAAAAAGACTTTCAGCGATTACCCATGTACTGGGGTTATTTACAAATTTGTATAATGCACCCCCATTTTTTCCCCGGAACCACCCAAAAAAGAAGAAGAATTAATAAATAAAGTGATTTTCTTGGAATCCTTCACACACAATGCCCTTCATTAATATGCTTCATATATCATTTTGTGCAAGTTATTATTACCCATGCATGGACACTAAACGCGATTTCCTAGTGCAACCCTTGTAGCCAAAAACAATAAATAAAATGGGGGGTTAAAATTTTTTTTTTGTTTTTTGCTTTTTGATCCATATGGGCATATGCTTCATCAATAGTGCTTTTCAAAAATATATATGGTTATTGCAACATCCCTGCGCAAACCACCCCTATCCTTGAAAATATACTGCAGAAACTACCCCTATACCTTATCCAGCATGTTTTTACGATTTTCTCATTACCTATTCATTTTTTTTTAACAAAACTTATACAAGGTTAAAGACCACTATTTACTCTAAAAATTATGTCCTATTCATTTTTTCGTATAAGCAACGGTTACGGCACAGTGGCGCCGTAAACCTCATATATGCTTTGGCGGGCTCCAGTTTTTGTTTTTTTTTTCGTCATCTGTTCGTTTTATTGATAAAGTACTTATGCAAAATAAAACAACACAGTGTAACCTACAAATCATGACCTATGCACATTTTACATTCTTTGCTCCCCAAGGCTACAGTGGTGGCCCAAAATAAATTTTTTCATATTTTCGCCACCTACACGCATTTTATTGCGTTAATGCTACCTTAATAGCACAATATTCACCCCTAAGTGGTCGCTAAGCAGTGGCGGATCCAGGGCGGGGTAATGGGGGCGATCACCCCCACCCCTCTCAAACCAAGTGATATTATATTTGAAGATTATAAAAATATTCATTTATTTTTATAGAAATACTTATATAATATTAATATTATTTTTATAAGAATGACTTTTTATGCTTTAGCGACAGTGGCGGATCCAGGAGGGGGTGCCAATTGGTTAAATTTCTATAAAAATAAATGAATATTTTTATAATCTTTGAATATAATATGACTTGGTTTAAGAGGGGGGGAGGTGTTCACCCCCATCACCCCTCCCTGGATCCGCCACTGCGTAGCGACCACCTAAGGGTAAATATTGTGCTGTTAAGGTAGCATTAATGCAATAAAATGCATGTAGGTGGCGAAAATATGCAAAAATTTATTTTGGGCCACCACTGTGGCTTTGGGGAGCAAAGAATGTAAAATGTGCATAAGTCATAATTTGTAGGTTACACTGTGTTGTTTTATTTTGCATAAGTACTTTATCAATAAAACGAACAGATGACGAAAAAAAAAACAAAAACTGGAGCCCGCCAAAGCATATATGAGGTTTACGGCGCCACTGTGCCGTAACCGTTGCTTATACGAAAAAATGAATAGGACATAATTTTTAGAGTAAATAGTGGTCTTTAACCTTGTATAAGTTTTGTTTAAAAATAATACATAGGTAATGAGAAAATCGTAAAAACATGCTCGCCAAGGGATAGGGGTAGTTTCTGCAGTACATTTTCAAGGATAGGGGTGGTTTTCGCAGAGATGTTGCAATAACCATATATATTTTTGAAAAGCACTATTGATGAAGCATATGCCCATATGGATCAAAAAGCAAAAAACAAAAAAAAATTTTCAACCCCCCATTTTATTTATTTTTTTTTTGCTTAAGGGGTTGCACTAGGAAATTGCTTTTGGTGTCCATGCATGGGTAATAATAACGTCCACAAAATGATGTATGACGCATACTAATAAAGGGCATTGTGTGTGAAGGATTCCAAGAAAATCAATTTATTTATTAATTCTTCTTTCTTTTGGGTGGTTCCGGGGAAAAAATGGGGGTGCATTATACAAATTTGTAAATAGCACCAGTACATGGGTAATCGCTGAAAGTCTTTTTACTCTAGCATAAACGGTTCAGATGGTATAAAAAGAGGTTTTTTAAAATGTAACACCCTGTAATTAAAAAAAGGGCAATTATCCTTAAGTAAAACCTATACCAAAAAATCAGTCAATTATTTGTGAATAATTGCCGCAGGATTTCTTTTTAATTTCCGTTACAGTTAGGGAAAAATATATTTTTTTTAAAAACATCTTTTTTAAAAACTTGTCAAATTTAGGGCGCCACCCCCGCTAAACGGTGGATGATAGAGAGATGGTCTCGGAAATAAATCGTAGAAAATATAGTCCTCTTCATATTTCTATAAAAGAAATTTTTTGTAAAAGTTACAGGAAGGGCTACGTTCCGCAAAAACCACAAATTACCCCCTTTAAAGGGGTGAAAAGGGAGGTTCCGGGGCGAAATTTTTTCAGAAAAAGTTAGTCTTATAATAAACACCCCTTGATATACCAGAAAAAAAATAAAACCGGACTTGTGTCCATTTTGCAAGGTTCAACCTTTGTTTCCTACACTATATATAACATAACAAACCTTTATATTTTTGTGATGGGGAAGTTAAGAGGATTTCGAATATAAAATAAAATATAGGGTATTCCATTTAAAAGCATAAGTTTGGTCTGCCACTATGTTATCGAAAACCCTGTAACAATCTAACTAATTTCGTAATGTGAAGCTGAAAGTTGGCCACAATTTTTATTCCTAACTTTTATGGCTATCTATTACTATAGCGGATCTACTAAGCTTTATCACACTCATCAATCACCTTGTATATTGAATTTAAATTATTTTAGGACGAAAAATTTTTTTGTCGGGCAATTACAGTTCATATTTCTAATAATGTTTAAAAAGTAATGACAAAAAAAATTTTCGTCTTACAATAATTTTAAATTCGATATGTTTACCTGTACAAGTGTGCTGCGCAGTAATGAACGCAACCTGTATCAGTAGTCAGATGGCCGGTACGGTGTTCGAGGAAACATAGGGAACAATATATGAAAGAATCAGCCGTCTTAAAATAATTTTTTTTCCGACGTTGCTAGCTCTTGATCCATAGGCACTTATTTATTCTGCAAGAGTTAAGCAAGTTTTGTTGATATGCAGGAAGTGATTCTGTCATGTTGGTCATCTGTTTTGTAATTAATTGGATAACTTTATTCAAAAGAAATTTAAAATCACTTCTGGACATTCTAGTAAAGCTTTTGAATAGCACAATGAAGTTTGCTTCCGTTTTGCTAAAAACGTACGCATCCAGATTTCTTTCTTTTTGATTTTGTATAAACAAAATGGTATTATGTATACTTTTATACGAGACAGGAGAAATGTCATTACAAAATATTACGATATTACGTCACAAGTGTTTGCGCGCTTTTTTGATCGTTTGAAATGATTTAAATACACAGAAGATTTTAAATTTGTACTTTAAGTTATTACGAGGTTTTGAAATTTTGGAAACCTTATTTTTAAACAATACTGAACATTATTATATAAAAAAAAACAAAAATGTGCAAGTTCCCTATTATGTTTATCGTAATAGTTTTTATTGCGTTATAAAATGTGTTATCTTTCCCACCCTTATTTTTATCTAAACGTGTTGTTCTATATATAAATAAAACGAAAATATAGAATCAATATAATGCTGAAACCTACAAATGAACATCATCAGTCGGTAGCGAAAAAAAACCAACTTATTCGATTAAACGTGGAATAATGAGAACAAAAACGTTCCTGTCAATAACTTTTCACGTCGTAATACCGATGACAGGAGACAACTGATAATACTTATATAAGAGTCAAGGTTATAGAGGACAGATAAATACGTATCGTCACAAAAAGTCTGAAATAGCGTTTATGGCTCGTAAATTGGATAGAGTGTAGCTGCTGCAAGAACCTATTTGCGAATTAATTGCAAAAGTTTCTATTTTTAAATCAGTCATTGTTTCATTATTGCCAGGTTAAAGGCAGGTCGTGAAAATTATTTGCTTTTAATTTGGTTATATTTTTAATAGGTGTAGAAGGTTTAAAAAAGATTAAAAATATCTTCAATATATAGCCTAAGAGCTAGTGAACCCTCCGACTAACGGTCTTCCTGTAAAGCTAGAAATTTGTATAGTGATAATTCATAGCACACCAAGGCTAAAAACCATGACCTGGCATGGTGAGGGGAAAGATTAAGGGGTTTTTCCTAAAATTATTTTTTTTGCATCGAACAAATTTTTTTAGGTTTTTTGAATCATTCCAAACAGAAAAGATCTTTAGTGATTTTTCTCTTAGGTTAACAGTTTTTGTTATATAAGCGATTAAAAATTTTGAAAATTGCGAAATCGGCCATTTTTAACCCTAAATCGGACATTTATCTAAAAATTTCAATGTTGCCAAGGTATTTACGTAGATATTCTTTAAACATTGATTGATGAAATCCCGAAGAGTTTTTTGCAATAAAATATCGAAAACCCATTTGTTTTTTTAATTGTTAATCAAGCGGGCGCGACACTGTAGTATAAGTAAGGACGTTTGAGTTTGCATAAATTCATTATCTCGAGAATGGGCAAATTTCAAGAGAAATCCTCAGACAGGTCGATTTTTATTTTTGAATTAGGACTTTTTGGCATATATATAATACTAGTGACGTCATCCATCTGGGCGTGATGACGTAATCGATGATTTTTTTAAATAAGAGTAGGGGTTGTGTGATAGCTCATTTGAAAGGTTATTTAATTCTCTATTCAGTTATATAAACATTAACATAGTTATTAATACAGGGTGTATAAAAAATGTTTCTTCTATTTGTCAAATTTAATCAAGGTTAACTTAATAAAAAAAATTTTGTACACCCTGTATAAATAATTATGTTAATGTTTATATTGCTGAATAGAGAATTAAATAACCTTTCAAATGAGCTATCACACAACCCCTACTCTCATTTAAAAAATCATCGATTACGTCATCACGCCCAGATGGATGACGTCACTAGTATTATATCTATATATATATATATATATATATATATATATATATATATATATATATATATATATATATATATATATATATATATATATATATATATATGAAATAAACGAAAGGATTTCTCTGGTGTACAGAAGAAATCCTTTCCGTAGCGGCCGTGACCATGTGAATTCAAAGTCTTGTTAAAACACTATGAAACGACAAAAGATACCTCTTTGTATCACAGATTTGTCTACAAAGACACGTTATTCGCTACGCATTCCTCAATAACGGAGAAACCGTGATAATATGAAAGAACGGCGATTGCATTTTATTACACTTCGACCACCACCGGTATTCTACACGACGTGTTTCGCAGGTTATGTCAACCGCTCGTCAGGAACACCTAGGTGAAGTGGTCGAAGAGGAATAAAATGCATGAGGCCTTCCTGGTAATAATAAAATACCAGACTTCAGTACACTAGGTACGACATCTATATGAAATAAACGAAAGGATTTCTCTGGTGTACAGAAGAAATCCTTTCCGTAGCGGCCGTGACCATGTGAATTCAAAGTCTTGATAAAAGACTATGAAACGACAAAAGATACCTCTTTGTATCACAGATTTGTCTACAAAGCCACATTATTCGCTACGCATTCCTCAATAACGGAGAAACCGTGATAATATGAAAGAACGGCGATTGCATTTTATTACACTTCGACCACCACCGGTATTCTACACGACGTGTTTCGCAGGTTATGTCAACCGCTCGTCAGGAACACCTAGGTGAAGTGGTCGAAGAGGAATAGGAGAAACCGTGATAATATGAAAGAACGGCGATTGCATTTTATTACACTTCGACCACCACCGGTATTCTACACGACGTGCTTCGCAGGTTATGTCAACCGCTCGTCAGGAACACCTAGGTGAAGTGCTCATAACATAAATTATTATAATAAAAACTATCGACATTACGAGTGAAAATTGCCAAAAATAGCAAAATTCCAATCAAAAATTAGGTTGGAGAAAATGTAATCTTAAAGTTCAAAATCGGTATACGTTAAAAAAATGCATTTTCTCGGCTTCCCATGGAGCAATTTTCTTCATTCTTTTTTTGTTCCCAAGTAACTCGAGTAGAACCATCTGACTAACGCATTATTAAATGTCAAAGTTGCTTTTGATTTGTTGTACCAGTGGTTGTACTTGTAGGTATCGTCACAAATCACATACCTCTAGTCTATGTATATGCTTAATGACAACGATTTATTTGGATATGAAACGTCTAATAGTAACTTCTTCTTCTTCAGTGCCTTATCCGGTCCGGATGTTGGCGATCATCAAAGCTATCATTGTTTTGTTGACTGCTCTGCGAAACAGCTCCGCGGAGGTTATCCCAAACCATTGTCGGAGGTTTTTCAACCACGAGATACGACGGAGTCCCGGTCCTCTCCTGCCAAATACTTTGCCCTGCATGACGAGTTGAAGAACTCGATATTTTTCTTCGTTCCGCATCACGTGGCCAAGGTACTCAAGCTTACGTTGTTTTACTAAATTAAGCACTTCTCTTTCTTTTGTCATGCGCTGTAGGATCTCAATGTGTTGGTGACATGGTCCATATAAGATATTTTTAGTATCCTCCTGTAGATCCACATCTCGAAGGCTTCAATCCGCTTTTCAGTGGCTTGCGTCAGTGTCCAGGCTTCAACTCCATACAGTAGCACTGGAAAAACGTAGCACCTCACTATCTGCATCTTGGTTCTCAAACTGAGATCACTGCAGCACAGCAAGGATCTCATCTTGATAAATGTAGACCGTGCCATTTCAATTCTGGATCTAATCTCTTGAGCGTGGTCCCATTGTGAGTTGAGGGTAGTTCCGAGGTAAGTGATTCTGTCGACTCTCTGGATCTCTTCGCTATCTGCCATTAGTGCCCCGGGATCTAAATTTACACGGCTGACAACCATGAATTTAGTTTTCTTAATATTAAGGTTCAGTCCGTATGTTACGCTCACAGTTCTCGCACGGTCTAGTAAGGCCTGTAGATCATTTAGGCTGGTTGCTAGTAATACAGTGTCATCGGCGTAGCGGATATTATTGATATATTCACCGTTCACTCGGATTCCCATTTCTAGATTTGTGAGGGCTTCAGTAAAAATTTCCTCAGAGTATATATTGAAAAGAGTCGGCGAGAGCACACAGCCCTGTCTTACTCCTCGCATGATCTTCACTTGGTCGGTCAACTGGTCTTCGACCTTGACTTGAGCACGCTGGTTCCAGTATAAATTCATGATGATCCGAATGCCCTTCTCATCTAATCCTACTCTTTGTAGGGCGGTGACCATCTTCTGGTGCTGGCAACGGTCAAATGCCTTGGCGTAGTCAATAAAACAAGCATAGACATCACAGCCAACATCGCGGCATCTCTGAAATAGAACTTGTAAGGTGAAAAGTGCTTCACGTGTACCCATGGAATCGCGGAATCCAAATTGCATTTCACCATAATAGTAACTAGTATATTTGTTTACATTCGGTTTCTTTACATTTTCTGACGTTCCAGACGTCATTTAGAGATAAAAGTAAACAGTGCAACAAGTGAAGGGTCCATGACTGTATTAACTCAGTGTAAGCGTGTGTCTATTAGCGTGGCGGTTACGGTATAAAAAGTTTTGAAATTAATTTGTCGGCCTGGCTATCTGATACTCAATTTTTATCGGACAGTGCTATATTTGGATAAAGGGCCCTCCAATCTATCACTTGTTATTCGTGTCCGAAATTTTGTAATCGCAAAACATAACCTGCCATAATTAACATCATATGTTGTCGGACTAAAGAAACGAGGCTGTACATTTGTCGGACAAGAGATCGATAATCCTTAGTAATTAATTATAAGTACTTTCCATTTCAATTGAAAATATGTAATAATGTAATAACAAAACTGTACCGCGCTAGAGTAACATCTTGCGGCTGTCGGACTCGACGATTGCGCCCTCTATTTTGTCCGACAAAAATAATTTATTTTATTTTAACGTATAATCTTTTGATCAAAATTAAAAGCGATAGTTTTACAATAACAAAACCTAACCGCGCCAGAGCTACAGGTTTAGGCGTGGGGCCTGCGGAAACGCGTCTAACCTGCACTCTGAAATTTTTCAGAAAGTGGTAGACCCACTCAAGCGAAGCAGTTAAAACCGTTTTTAAGACTTTTGTAATCATTTTCAAAAAAGGACGATGTACTGTGGACTATATGTTTATGTTACGGATAAAGTTAGGTTAACGGGTAAACCTAGGTTAACCCGGGTAAAGTGCGAAGTGCCTGCGAGGTAAATATTGGTAAAATAAATGCAAATTTAAAGCTGCTGGAAATATTTGTAACTCCCAAAGTTCTTGAGGCATGATACAACGGGGGCGACGATACAGCCTGGGCTATAGCGCTAATTGTTAATAATTAAAAATAACAGCTTCATAATAAAATAATGACAAAATTTTCTTCAGGAACTTGAAGGAGTGTACTTTGATTTGGTCACTTTTTGACTGTCATAATAATAATTTTTAATCGAGTTTTTAAGTCTTGAAAATGGCCATTTTCGCATTTTTCAAATTAACTCGACAACAATCAATTTTAGAGAAACCTTTTTAACCTTTTTTGTCGAGAATGACCAAGTTATCTAAAAAAATTGTTCGAAATGAAAAAATTATTTTTGTGAATTTGTTTAAAACAGATTGTTTAAACAATTTTTCGACCACGGCACCGCCTGGCACCCTGTGGATTTGTTATAAGGACCTCTTTTTGAGTAAGTTTGTGCAAAAAAATCGAATCGGAATAATTTCGCTAACGGGGGCGTGTATAAAAAAAGTATTAAGAATACTATCTTAAAAAAACATATTTTACATTTTTGTACGCATATTATACCAGCATAAATTTAAAACGAATGATTTCATACGTACGAATGATTTCATATATGTATGTAGTACCCAAAAATAGAAACTAACGAATATTGCAGTCGGGTCGGGATTTCGAGGCGGTCACGGAAATTCACTACCTCTACCAATTCAACGATGAGCAAATTGTGGATTAGTTTTATACTACCAAATGACCATGAGGTGGTGTTCCGTCCTCCATGAACGATGTACATATTTCTTTTTTTTTATTAACTCCAACAACAAAATCCAAGGCTCCAAAGTATAACAGCTCGTCTAAAAGTATGGTTTGTAGACTCCATATACAGTTCCTGAAGATCCAACAATTTGTCTCCGATAATTCACACCAAATATTAATAATTTTGAATGTATGTTGGAAATGTGACTTTTGTTTTTTATAAATTTCAATATCAAAACACCCGTGTTGAGCTGGCCCCCCCCACTTGCAAAAATCAAAAAACAAATAGCCCTGATTTATGAGCTATTTATGAGCTCTCATATTCCGCAAACTAAAAATTTTGAGCTCGTTCCACTGAGCAGGAATTTGATACTTTAGTGGGGGGGGGGGCTGAGTCAGCCCCCCCCACTACTTAAAAATAGGAATATTGAATCGGTTTTTGCGGCAGAATTACGAGCTATTTATGAGCTCTTGAAATTATATAGCTTCCATTTTTGAGCTCATCCCCTTCACCCCCAAACAACCCTTTAATTGATTTAACTTAAGAGAAAAATGCTGAGAAAACTTAAAATATATCGTATTGCGGATATAATTCCTATAACTTATATACTCTAAGAATAAACTATTAAATCACGTGCATTTCGATAATTGAGCTATAAACCCTTCGCAAGAAAACCACCCTATCTTCCCGGCTTAAGAGAAAGTTGTACTTAAAATGCATTAAACTAATTATTTGGCGACTACATATCATTGAATAATTTATAAGCTTCCAAATTACGCGCATTTAGATCAGTAAATTGCAATTTATTTTGTATAGTGCAGTCACTGAAGGTAAAAATCAACGATTACCTTCAATTTCGGTGAACCTTCATCGATTTTCACGAAAATTGGTCAGTGGTTAGAGGATAAGTCAAGAAACAAAGGTGACATGGTACTACCTTGCGCCTTTACTCTGAGGGTGGATAGCGCCCCTTATCGGGGGTGAAAATTATTTTATTAAAAATAACTGCACAAATCAATAAAAGAACAAATTAAAAGCAAAATTTATTATATAAAGTTAATAAAATAAGTCAATACTTTTTAAGTTATTAAAGATCAAAGATTTTAATTATTCGTGAAAAAAATGCATGTTATGAAGCGGTTTTTCGTAAATCACTGAAAAACTGTAAGTTTTTACAAAAAAGTTAATAGTAGTTTAATTCGTATAGCTTATATTCTAAGAATAAACTCTTAAATCACGCGCCTTTCGATTATAGAGTTACAACCCCTTCGCAAGATAACCATCCCATATTCCCGGCTTAAGAGAGAGTTGTACTTAAAATAATTTAAATTAATTATTTAGCGACTACATATCGTTTAATAATTTATGAGCTTGCAAAATATACGCATGTCAATTATTGAATTGCCATTTTCTTTCTATAGTGCAGTCACTGAAGGTAAAAATCAACTATGACCTTCGATTTCGGTAAATGTCCATTCATTTTCACGAATTAACAATAACAACTTGGGGTATTAACCTGGGGTATATGTCACCCCTTCTCGGGGGTGAAAATTACTTTATTAAAAATAACCCCACAAATCGAGAGAAGGACAAATTGTGAGCAAAATTTGTTATATAATGTGATTAAAATAAATTAATACTTTTTGAGTTATTAAAGATCAAATATTTTAATTTTTGTGAAAGAAAATGCATGCTTTAAAGCGATTTTTTATAAATAACTCAAAAACTGTAAGTTTTTACAAAAAAGTGTTCATCCCTAAAATTGAAGCTAATAAAAAATATAATAAATTGCTTACTTGAAAAACCCTTTAATGTTAATTTAAAGTAAGTTATTGGTAATTTAATGTATATTTTTTTCTGCGCCTGTTCAAATCTAAGGATTCAAGTTTAAATAACGGGAAAGAGATGCATTTTATGACACTTAGGTACTAAATACTTATCAAAGTACTTAGAAATACCTATCCAAAATGAGCTCCAGAAAAAGTTGATAGCATCAAAATCCGCTCACCAATTTTCGTGAAAATGAATGCAGATTTACCGAAATCGAAGGTCATAGTTGATTTTTACCTTCAGTGACTGCACTATAGAAAGTCAATTCAATAATTGAGATGCGTATATTTTGCGAGCTCATAAATTATTAAACGATATCTAGTCGACAAATAATTAATTTAAATTATTTTAAGTTCAACTCCCTCTTAAGCCAGGAATATGGTATGGTTTTCTTGCGAAGGGGTTGTATCTCAATAATCGAAAGGCGCGTGATCTAAGAGTTTATTCTTAGAATATATGCTATACGAATAAAACTACTATTAACTTTTTTGTAAAAACTTAGTTTTTCAGTGATTTACGAAAAACCGCTTCAAAACATGCATTTTTTCAAGAATAATTAAAATTTTTGATCTTTAATAACTTAAAAAGTATTGACTTATTTAATAACTTTATATAATATATTTTGCTTATAATTTGTTCTTTTATAGATTTGGCAGTTATTTTTTATTAAATAATTTTTCACCCCCGAGAAGGGGTGGTATCCACCCTCAGGGTAAAGGCGCAAGTTGGTACCATGTCACCTTTGTTTCTTGAAGTATCCTCTAACCACTGACCAATTTTCGTGAAAATCGATGAAGGTTCACCGAAATTGAAGGTAATCGTTGATTTTTACTTTCAGTGACTGTACTATATAAAATAAATTGCAATTTACTGATTTAAATGCGCGTATTTTGAAAGCTTATAAATTATTGAATGATATGTAGTCGCCAAATAATTAATTTAATGCATTTTAAGTAAAACTTTCTCTTAAGCCGGGAAGATAGGGTGGTTTTCTTGCGAAGGGGTCGTAGCTCAATAATCGAAATTCACGTGATTTAATAGTTTATTCTTAGAGTATATACGCTATAGGAATTATATCCTCAATACGATATATTTTAAGCTTTCTCAGCATTTTTCTCTTAAGTTAAATCAATTAAAGGGTTGTTTGGGGGTGAAGGGGATGAGCTCAAAAATCGAAACTATATAATTTCAAGAGCTCATAAATAGCTCGTAATTCTGCCGCAAAAACCGATTCAATATTCCTATTTTTAAGTAGTGGGGGGGGCTGACTCAGCCCCCCCCCCACTAAATTATTAAATTCCTGCTCAGTGGAACGAGCTCAAAATTTTTAGTTTGCGGAATATGAGAGCTCATAAATCAGGGCTATTCGTTTTTTAATTTTTGCAAGTGGGGGGGGGCAGCTCAACACGGGTTATCAAAACCATCTGAAAGCTAGTTCGCCGGTAAATATATTAGACCAGGGTATTAAGAAAAAATAATAGAAAAATCTTTATATAAGTTTTTTTTTGTAAAATTTTCTGAATTTTTCAATGGTCATGTCAGTTTTTTTCTAAGATTTATATTTTCGGAGTTATTTAAATAAAACAACTAATTTCGCAGTTCATTTATTTAATAAAAAATGCAGCACCCACTTCTGGAGTAGAACTTTTTGATATGTTGTTTATTAAACATTTCTTAATCAAATTACAAAAGGTTCTATCTTGTTTGATTTTTTTCCGAAGTCAAAATCTCTATTGACTCCCTTATTCCGGTTTTGATGTGAATTCCTGTCATGACCCGAAGCTATATTATCGGCAAAAATGACTCATAATTAGTGAAACCTTAAGGCGGAGATAGATATCCGCGCCGCGCGTTTGTGGCGCGGTTAATGTTCGTTAAAATTTTTCATTTTGACGAACCTTCCGCAATCCAGAGGAAACTTACGAACCTTTAGTAATTGTAGATAATTAGTATTAAATGTGGGTGCCTACATTGGTTCCGTTTTTCTCCGATCAGATCAGATCCGATATCGGCCGACGTCGGGAGTAGCTTCTCCTATTCTCATCGAGAAGTATTTGGTTTCATTCCGATTGGTTGCAAGTTGAGTTGCTAGTTGGTTGCAAGTTGGGGGTTGCAAGCTAACATGTTTAAATATATTCAATGTCATCATCTCCTTAACACATCTTCATCGGAACTCATTGTCGGTGGTCGGTGGTCGGAAGTTAACGGAACCTATGTAGGCACCCTCGCCGGAAAACCGGTCTATATCGGATCTGATCTGATCGGAGAAATACGGATCCAATAGGACTTTTCATCGATTGTCATTTGTTTCTAGCTTCTGTCATATGTTGTATAATCTGTGTATAATATTAATATACACGGATTATACGACATATGACAGAAGCTCGAAAAAAATGACTGAATGAAAAGCCCTATGTAGGTGCCGCCTATCGGATCGGATCTGATCTGATCGGATCGGAGAATAACGGATCCAATGTAGGTGCGGCCTAAGACCAAATGTTTACCTTGTCAAAATCGTAAAAATTCTCGAATTTTAAGGGATTGTTTCAGTCCTGAAAATTTTAGGGACTACCTTTTTCGCTTTCCGGTGACACAATTATAATATATCTGCATGTTCCAACTGCGTTGCTTCACCAGAAACAAAGTTAAATTTTTAATTTATGAATGTTTTTCTTATATTGATAACGATTTCCAAAGTGAAAGTCGAAACGTCAAGTAAGCTTGATTTCAAACTCGAATTGTGGCTTATGCCCAAATAAAATAGTAAATCTAATTTTATATTTCTCACGCCGATAAGAAGACAACAATGAAATGACCTTTTTTACATTGGTCCGCATGTATATTTTCTATTTCAGCTTCTATTTCCCTTCAGATATCGGCTTTAAGTTGTTTTTTAAATGGTCCTTTGTTGAGGATCCCACAATAATGATTTTCCACGGTAAACATCAATAAGTTTGATATTTCCTTCCGACCACTCCATTACTAACAAATATTCAACTCGGCGCCCCAAAACCAACAAACCACTCGCAAACCCGTCCAAATACGTATTGCGAACCATCAAAGCATTTGTTGAAAAGCCGACAGAAGTTAGATCGTGGTGCGCCGTGTGCGGGCCGTTTGTGTGCCACTTGAAAACACGTACTAATCTAACAAACATGCTGCGCGCGAGCGGCTCTCACACCGAGCGGAGCGCATATGTATACCCGCCTTTAGGTGTATAAATCGACACAAAGTTACACGAATAGTTCAAACATCGAATTTTAATTCTACTTCCGGTCACGTTGGTTGAAACCCTAGGACTTACGAAGTCCAATTGCTTGTATTTTATGGGAATATTTTTTTGAATGGACCCATCTTTTCTCTAAACCTAGAGCGGCATGTTGGTAGTTATTGCTCATTTCATGAAAAACATTCATCTGTTTATAGAATTTTCAGCGGTCGTATTATTTACAGATGGCTAACAAATTCCATAATAAATCACGTTCTCTCGCGTTCGCGTGAAAAGCGATCGTAGGATTAAACCACCCATCGCCGAGGGCTTTCCGATAGTCATGGAGTAGAGCAAATAATGGAAGGTAAACATGTGAGTTTTCCACCCTATTTCTTATCACGTCATCGGTTAACATTCTTTCTTTCTCATGTTCCATCCTTATTCCTACTTGATACGTGATATATCAGGTGAAATTCTTGCCTCCCGTTACGCATGTACGATGCATGTCCTTTTTTCATTCGACAACCCCCGTTTAATCCATATTGCCTACCGACGTACACACTGTTGCCGGCGTTTCGCAAGTGGCGGAATTCCTTAGACTAGTGGCAAAACAATGAATGAAAAACATAAATCACTTTTAAAACAAAACTACTTGTACCGGGTGTCCCAATAAGAATGGCTCTCGGCCATATCTCAGGAACCGTGTTTAGTACAGCTTTGAGAAAAAAATATTTATAACAAAAGTTGTCTCGGAAAAAGCCTGGAAATTATTTTCTTAATTGTAGGTCCACGGCTAGAGGGCGTAATTGAATATCAAAAATTAAAAAATCAAAATTTTACAAAATTTGCCTAATGAAAAGGCACTGGAAATTCCATCATCGTATTATTCATAAAATTCTGCGAATATTTAGTTTCACAAGTTTAAGTCTACCTTTGCAAATAAGAGGTGGGGATGAGTGGGAACCTTCTTATGAAAAAATGGCTGTAAGTCCGGTTCTGCTAAATCGAATTTAACATACTTGGTCTTGTTGAAAACAGCTCTTTTTCTTCAATGTAAATGTCTTATTTTCGCAATAGCCTAATACGTAATATGCCAGTTAGGATGCGTTATTTAATTATTTTCAGAAATCTAGTTTTCTTTGGAAAAAAATAAATACAAGTATGCATTTTTAATCTTGTATTACAAAATTAGACCAAATTAGCAACAGAATACCGAAAACTGCATGTCGATACCTTTTTTCTATCTCGAGATATCTTAAGAAATGTGTAAATTTTAAACATAACTGTCACCTGTAAACGAAGTTACGGAAAAGAAGTGTGCTATGGAAAAAACAGATAAACATTTTGCTGATGTGAACGTATACAGTCGGAAAAATGAAAGAATACCCATGAACGATCACATCAATCACTTATTTTGTATTTGCTGTCTTTTTCTATAAATAACAAACGGTTGTTATAGAAAACGATAGCAAATACAAAATAAGTTATTGATGTAATCGTTCATGGGTATTCTTTCATTTTTCCGACTGTGTAATTAATTAAAACACCATAAGACAAACAGCACTATAAAATATAACAAAGAAATAAAAACAACTATTTACTTAGTGACGGCCTAAATGTTCAAATTGTCGCCCATCATTTTCGATGCAAGCAGTTACTCTTTCAGGAGTAGATTGAACAGCAACAGATTTAACTGTTTTGAACTTTTATTTATGGGGACGGATTAAAGACCTTGTTTTTGCCGCTAGGCCCACTACTCGAGAAAACATGATCTAGAGAATACAAAACGCCATTCAAAGCATTGCGAGAGCAGAAATTGAGACTGCTGTTCAATCTATTCTTGAAAGAGTAAATGTATGCACCGAAAATGATGGGTAACAATTTGAACATTTAGGTCGTCACTAATAGTCTAAGAGCTAGTGAACCTTTTGACTAACGGTCGTCCTGTAAAGCTAGAAATTTGTAGAGTGATAATTCATAGCACACCAAAGCTAAAAACCATGACCTGGCAGGCCTCAGCGGTGCACGTGTATCTACCAGGTGAATCGAAAAGTGCAAATTTAGGGGGTAAAATAAACTTTCTCCTGTAAGGTTTAAATTTAAGTATGTGTTTGAGTAAGTCATTTAAAAGAAATGTGTAAAATGACAGGCGATTCTGAAGAGCATAAGACCTTGCCAGGCGAGGGGAAAGATTAGGGGTTTTTCCTAAATTTATTTTTTTTGCATCGAACAAATTTTTTTTAAGTTTTTTGAATCATTCCAAACAGAAAAGGTCTTTGGTGATTTTTCTCTTAAGTTAATAGTTTTTGTTATATAAGCGATTGAAAATTTTGAAAATTGCGAAATCGACCATTTTTAACCCCAAATCGGATATTTATCTAAAAATCTCAAAGTTGCCAAGGTAGGTAGATATTCTTTAAACATTGATTGATGAAATCCCAAAGAGTTTTTTGCAATACAATATCGGAAACCCCTTTGTTTTTTAATTGCTAATCAAGCGGACGCTTCACTGTAGTATAAGTGAGGACGTTTGAGTTGGCATAAATTCATTATCTCGAGAATTGGCAAATTTCAAGAGCAATCTTCAGACAGGTCGATTTTTATTTTTAAATTAGGACTTTTTGGCATATATATAATACTAGTGACGTCATCCATCTGAGCGTGATGACGTAATCGATGATTTTTTTAAATGAGAGTAGGGGTTGTGTGATAGTTCATTTGAAAGGTTATTTAATTCTCTATTCACTAATATAAACAATAACATAATTATTTATACAGGGTGTACAAAAAATTTTTTTTTATTAAATTAACTTTGATTAAATTTGACAAATAGAAGAAAAAATTTTTTTTGTACACCCTGTATAAATAATTATGTTAATGTTTATATTACTGAATAGAGAATTAAATAACCTTTCAAATGAGCTATCACACAACCCCTACTCTTATTTAAAAAAAAATCGATTACGTCATCACGCCCAGATGGATGACGTCACTAGTATTATATATATACCAAAAAGTCCTAATTCAAAAATAAAAATCGACCTGTCTGAGGATTTCTCTTCAAATTTGCCCATTCTCGAGATAATGAATTTATGCAAGCTCAAACGTCCTCAATTATACTACAGTGTAGCGCCCGCTTGATTAGCAATTTAAAAAACAAAGCGGTTTTCGATATTTTATTGCAAAAAACTCTTCGGGATTTCATCAGTCAATGTTTAAGGAATATCTGCGTACCTTGCCAATATTGAAATTTTTAGATAAATGTCCGATTTGGGTTAAAAATGGCCGATTTCGCAATTTTCAAAATTTTCAATCGCTTATATAACAAAAACTATTAACTTAAGAGAAAAATAACTAAGGACCTTTTCTGTTTGGAATGATTCAAAAAGCCTAAAAAAAATTTGTTCGATGCAAAAAGAATAATTTTAGGAAAAACCCCTAATCTTTCCCCTCGCCTGGCAAGGTCTTATGCTCTTCAGAATCGCCTGTCATTGTACACATTTCTTCTAAATGACTTACTCAAACACATACTTAAATTTAAACCTTACAGGAGAAAGTTTATTTTACCCCCTAAATTTGCACTTTTCGATTCACCTGGTAGATACACGTGCACCGCTGAGGCCTGCCAGGTCATGGTTTTTAGCTTTGGTGTGCTATGAATTATCACTCTACAAATTTTTAGCCTTACAGGACGACCGTTAGTCAAAAGGTTCACTAGCTCTTAGACTATAAGTAAGTAGTTGCTTTTATTTCTTTGTTATATTTTATAGTGTTGTTTGTCTTACTGTTGTTTTAATTAAGTATATACGTTTACATCTGGAAAATGTTTCTTTGTTTTTTCCATGGCACACTACGTTTCCTTAACTTCGTTTACCGGTGGTATTAACAGTTGTTTAAAATTTACACGTTTCTTAAGATATCTCGAGATAGAAAAAAGGTATCGACATGCGGTTTTCAGCATTATGTTGCTAATTTGGTCTAATTTTGTAATGCAGGATTAAAAATGTATACTTGTATTTAATATTCTCCAAAGAAAACTATATTTCCGAAAATAATTAAATAACGCCTACTAGCTGGCATATTATTCATTAGGCTATTTCGAAAATAAGACTCTTACATTGAAGAAAAAGAGCTGTTTTCAACAAGAACGAGTATGCAAAATTCGATTTAGCAGAACCGGACTTACAGCCATTTTTTCATAAGAAGGCTCCCACTCACCCTCACCTCTTATTTGCAAAGGTAGACTTAAACTTGTTAAATCAAATATGCGCAGAATTTTATGAAGAATACGATGACCGGATTTACAGTGCCCTTTCATTGGATAAATTTTGTAAAATTTTGATTTTTTAATTTTTGATATTTAATTCCGCCCTCTAGCGGTGGACCTAAAATTATGAAAATAATTTCCAGGCTTTTCCCGAGGCAACTGTTGTTATAAATATTTTTTTCTCAAAGCTGTTTTATAAACGGTTCCTGAGATATGGCCGAGAACCATTCTTATTGGGGCACCCGGTACAAAAAATGAAAGCGAATGTGACTGCTATTATTGAAATTTTTATTACATTTCTAAAAGTCTGATATAAATTAGTCCAGGAAAATAAGGCAAAAATACCATGGTCGGGATACTGACCAAGCCAGGTTGCAAATGAGTTTTTTGGATACTTCATACTACCTTACATTATTGATACAAAAATACCCGTCACAGTTCGCAGGCATATAATATATTAACAAATTAATATAAGAACCAAAAATGGCAGTTGTTTCGTTTAAATCGCTACAGGTAAAAATAAGGCAATTTACTATGTTATTATTTAGAGTACTTAAGAAGCGTTGTATTTTCTCCTAACTTTAAAAAATTCTGTGAAAAATTTGAAGCGCTGATTTTGTTTCATAGTTCTTTCATATTATCCCGGAGGCATCACTAAGATTTTGTTTTTGAAATTATACAAATATCTCTTTTCTTGTAAGAACTGCGAAATTTTTTGTAAATAAAAACACTGATTGACTCGTAAACATAAATATCTTAAATAGAGGTTGGATTGATAAGATTAGCCCGCATGCAGCCCAGATCTAAATCCTATCGAACATTTATGAGATGAATTGAAAATAGCTAGTATCTGCCTAGGTCTTCAGAAAATTTGGTACAGTTATGGCCCTGGTAATCCGAACGCAAAAAAATTATAAAATAAAAATATGATTGCGGACCGAATTTTTGGATTTAATATGACAATATGGGCAAAATATGACCGCGGATTTTTGTTTTGTTTATGCAGAAATACATACAATATATTTGTTTATTATGCAGGTGTTTTATTCCTTGTAACTAAAAGGTATGTACATATATGTACTATGTTTATGAGCTTTGTATGTATTTTGAACATATTTTCGATAATCCGAACAATTTAATAATCCGAACTACCCCTGTACCAATTAGTTCGGATTATCGACGCTCTACTGCATTCGGATAATTCAAACAACAAAATATTAGGGATGCCTCACAAGATAATACGAAAGGAGCATGAAACAAAATCAGCCCTTTAATTTTTCCAAAGAATTTTTTAAAGTTAGGAGAAAATACAATGCTTCAACGCTTTCACCCCCGCATAATGCCACCAAAGTAAACATTTTTTGTTACCGGAATAAACGATATCAATACATGTACCTATTGATGCAAAAAAAACCGATGCAAAAATTTTGAAAATCTGAGTATAAATATGTATAACTAAAGTTATAAATTGTCAAACTTATAAAAAAAATTTAATCGCAAAATTTTGTGTCGGTGAGTGTAGATTACGACCGATTCTCAGACCTATCAAATATATTGTACATATTAGAATTTCATAAAAATCGGTCAAGCCGTATCGGAGGAGTATAGCAACTAACACCGTTACATGAGAATTTTATATAAACAAAGTAGCTGTGAATTAAATAAAAAAGTGGCTAACTTTGATGCCAATAATAATTAACCAAGGCTTTTTTAATTCGTATTGTAAGTACCAGATTTTCAAATATCAAAATGGATTTAGTCTACATTCAATATGAACAACGTTAATCAAATTATTTACTTTAGTAAAATGTTTTTGTAATGGTAAAAATGACTTATTAATTTTTTTTAAATACATTTAAAATATGTCTTCTTTCATGTGGTTCCCGCAGAATCGCTGTATCATTATTATTTTCTGAGCAATAACATTGCAAAAAACTTTGTAGGATAAACAAATTTAAATTAATCGTCTTGAATTTTTGTGCATTATAAGGACTATTTTACTCAACTTTTCATACAATAATAAAGTCCTAAGTTTATTGTTGCAAAAGTTATAGCAAATTTTTGATTTTCGAAATTTTAACCTTATTTTGCAATTTCTTAAGCAACAAATGATCGTACCAAAATTCAAAAACTGCGATTTTAAACCTTGCCCATCTACAAAAAGTAAATATATTTACATATGTACTCTATATAATATAATAAGTATAATACTCAATAATATATTTTAATTACTCTATTTTTACCTGTAGCGATTTAAAGGAAAAAACTACCATTTGTGACCCTTATTTGTTAATATTTTATGCTTCCGAACTGTGACGGACATTTTTGTATTAATAATGTATTAGGTATATAGTACCCAAAAAAACCCATTTGCAACCTGGCTGGGTCAGTATCCCGACAAAAGCCTTATGTCCCTGGACTAATGGAATTGTATGCAATTACGTTTGAAAATTGTGTATTTATAGCTCTTTGAATTCAAATGCTTCTCTGGATTTCATTTATTATTGAACCGGTGTTAGAGATAATGTGAATTGTAATACTGTTGATTATATTATGTTATTATTTACAGTCAGTTGTACGAGGGCGGTTCGATAAGTACTTAACATACAAAGGAATTAACATAGTCACCTTTTAGTTCGATACACGTGATCCAGCGATGCTCCAACTTTTTTAATCCGTCTGAAAGTACGTTTTCTCGAAGTCTGCAAATTAGACCTTCGTGGCGGCGATGATCTTTTCATTCGACTGAAATTTCTGCCCGGAAAGTGACGTTTTCAAGTTTTGAGACACAAAGAAGTCGCAACGGGTCAAATCTGGAGAATACGGTAGATGGGGCAGCAGTTCGTAGTCCAATTTGACTGTGGCGACAGCGGATATGTGAGCCGGTGCGTTGTCATAGACAGTGCCGGTTTAACACAGTCTGCCGCCCGGTGCTGATACGGATGCCGCGCCCAGGCTCAAAAATATTTTTTAACTTTATTTCAATTCAACACAACATATTTTGAATACAAGTTTATTAAAGTAAAAAAACAATTACAACTTTTTTTGGTTTCAAACTTAAATGAAAACTAACAATATACAAGGAAAAAATTAAGGGCGAACTTCACAAAGTAAAATAAAAATTTACTTAATAACATTCAAACAGGTAACATCAGGTAGGTAAGCAAATACCTTTACTATTGAAAAGCTTGTTTTCTTGATTTTACAGAAGCGAAGTTTTCGATGATATCAGTTATATTTAATTCATTTAGCAGGTCCTCGTTAATGGATAAGACTGCTAAGGAGTTCAAATTTTCTTGGGAAATTGCATTTCTTAAGTAGGTCTTTACCCTTTTTAGTGTCGAAAGAGAGCGTTCGCCGCTTGCATTTGCGACCATTATGGAGAAAAAAATACGCAGGCAAATATTAACGTTTGGAAATGAAGATATTAATTTATTTTCGTATAAAGCCTGTACCAATTCTAAAGGAGTGTCTATTTTTAATTGGGGAAGATACGTTAACAAATGATTTAAATGAACACATTCTTGGGGAAAATACTCGTCCAAATCCTCCTTGTAGTTTTGTTGTAATTCGGTTGCCGATCTGAAAATATCTTCACCTTCCGTAGCTTTTAGTTTAAACAAAAATTCAAATGCTCTTGAACAAGATTTATAACTATCAGATCGGCGAATAATCTCCGACTTAAGATTGTCTATTATACAAACATAACATTGTGTTCGCATTTTTTCTTTTTGGCTTAAGCTTGCCTCCGAATTCATTTCTCCTAATTGCAATTTTTTTTTGATAATCCTCTTCTCAGCATAATTTTCGTTCCCTGTTAACAACATTCCTAAGGCCTCGTAGTGATCAAAACGATCACGTAAGAAATCAAAGTAATCTGCTAAAGATGATAACAGATGAGCGGTTGTGCTTAAATCCATATTTTCCTTTTGTACTGATTTATTCACTTCATTAACCCTTTGTAAAAGGTCAAGCCAAAATGATAAAATTATTCCGTTTTCCAACAAATCAAGTTTTTCCGATAGAGAAGCTGCTACAACTCTTACTATGTTTTTCTCATTTATATCCGTTGATATTCCAATCAAACATGTTTTAATCAAACCGTAATTGCTTTTAACGCTTTTACGGCATCAAAACGAGAAGACCAACGGGTTGCATTCACTCTCTCAGGTAACAGTGTCTGCCCCGACTCAGCCGAATCCTTTATTGCACGAGACAATAACTCCCACCTATGTGTAGACACGGAGAAAAAATTGTAGATAGCTTGTACCAACATAAAAAAAGATGTTGCTTCCAAACAACAATCTGCTGCATTTTGGACAACCAAATTTAAAGAGTGAGCAGCACACGGCACAAAGAGAGCTAAATCATTGTAAGCTTTAATACGTGCTTGCAAACCAGAATACTTTCCACTCATATTACTGGCATTGTCATAAGACTGGCCTCTATAGTTCTTAATATCTAATTTCAAAGACTCTAACATCCTAATAACTGTTTCCTCAAGTTGTTGTGAGCTATGCCCAGTGTTTTTATAAAATCCCACGAATCTTTCCACGGGATTCCCTTTATTGTCACAATATCTCAAAATCACTGTCAAGTTAATCATGGTGTGTTATGTCAGGTGTTGAATCTACACTTATAGAATAGTATTTGTTTGCCTTAATTTGTCTAACAATTTCATCAATGACTCGATTGGATAAAATATTCAGTAATTCGTTACATATATCTTTTGATAGATATGACGTTTTGCCCTTACCTAAATTTGCTCGTTTATTAATATGATCTTTCAAAAATGGATCATATTCTGACAATAGTTCCAGTAAACCTAAGTAGTTTCCATTCCGTTTTTCGCCAAGTCTTTCATGAGTACCTCTAAATGCCAATTCTCTGGTAGCCAGAAACTTTATTACACTTATGATTCTTTCTAGTACTTTCACCCAATATTCTTTCGCAGTGCTAATTTCCTTTTCGAGTTCTACATCAACTCTTCCTTGCTTTAATAAGCGAGTCATATACATTTTCAGATTATCTATATGATCATTGGATCTTTCATGTTCGTCTAATCTTTCCTTACTTTTATTCCATAATGAAAATCCTGTTTTAAATTGGTTCTTTTTATTTCCAAATAATACACAATAAAGACAAAATGTATTGCCTGTGCTCTCGGAGTAAATTGCCCAATCACGGCGAACCACTTCTCCATTAACAAGTCTTTTATAAAATATTTGCTTACCGGCATACCTGTGTTGTTCCCCGAAATTTTTTTTGACATTGAAAAGTCCATATCTGTAAGATTCTGTTCGACCCATTTTTCTAGAATCATTTCTGCATAATTATGGGAATCTTGCCAAAGTGCCGAATCTTTAAAATTAAGTAAATCCTGTTTTGGATCTGAAAAGAAATGAAAAAAAAATATTTGTCATTGTCCTGTTTTATTTACGGGTCCCGGTGAATTCGTAACTATTTTAATCCGCCATCCTAATTACAGGCCAACTGGTAACTCTGACGAGCAGGTAATTTTTCGGTAACCCATCAAGTACCGGTGAATTTGTAACTTTCTTTTCTAAGTAATTACTAACGATGTTGATAATCTAATACCGGTATTCCAGGTATGTACTTGTATAAATTACCCTCTTTGAAGGTGGTGTAAAAGTTATTCATCGTTTATGTATTGTCTCTTGGACGAGTTACATGAGAAAGTCGAAATATTTTTTTTTATTAAATTGAGACAAAAGAAGAATGTAGGTATATAATTTATTTAATTCGAAATACATTTACTGTTATCCTAAAACAGAAAAAAAATGTTTTATTTGATAAACAACTATTGTTTTTCACTTAATTCAATATTAGTTGCCACCCACCAGCCTCTTAGCAGTTTTAACATTTAATTTAAGCGAAAATCAATGTTTATTTTTCAAATTCACATTTTTTTCTGTTTTCTGACTGCAGTAAAATGTATTTTGCATTAAATAGATTACCTACATTCTTTTTTTGTCTTAATTAAATTAATTCAAAAAAATTTTTTTAGGCACCCTGTATAAATAATTATGTTAATGTTTATATCAGTGAATACACAATTGAATAGCCTTTCGAATGAGCTATCACACGGCCCCTATTCTCATTTAAAAAAATCATCGATTCCGTCACCACGCCCAGATGGATGACGTCACTAGTATGATATGGATACCAAAAAATTAGAATTTAAAAATAGAAATCGACCTATTTCGGGATTTATCTCCAGAGACGCCCATTCTCCAGAAAATGCATTTATTTCAACTCAAACGTCCTCACTGTATTTGTTTATAAGCCAAAAAATTGTTTATAACTTTAAAACAGTGCTGAGGCCTCTTTGATAATCCGATTTTAATTCTGTAAAGCAGCGGTTCTCAATCTGTGGTACATGTACCACTGGTGGTACATTTCATTATTTGAGGTGGTACACAAATCTCAAAACAGCCAAAATCAGCACAACCATTGGCACAATTATGCACAATTATAGTTAATTAGATCACCTAGCTAGACAGGTATTTAGTTAGGTGGTACCAAAAAATAATAAAAAGTATTTGGTGGTACCTGACTCAAAAAGATTGAGAACGTCTGCTGTAAAGTGTATTAGATAGATAGAGAGCCTCTTTATGACTTTTTGTTCAGAAAGATTTTAAAAAATTTGAACTTTTTTTAACAATATAGTAATGAAACACAGACTTACTCACAATCATTTAATTATACTTTGACGACCGGTTTCGATCTCTACATTATACAGATCATCTTCAGGTCGGCGTTACAAGTAGTTAAATGATGCCCTTACAAGGGATGCGTTGCCACTTAGTTGTTATCATATTAATTCGTCCAACTTATGCTGATTGGTTTGCTGGTAGGGTTATACGGCAAACAGACATGTTACGCAGGTCAAAACAAAGTAAATTTTTGAATTTGGAAAGGATCCTGAAGGAAGATGCGTGCTGTGAAACTGGTGATGTCTTGTTAGAATGGAGAAAGACAATGCTCAAGTGGTTGTGTATTGAATGTAGCCAGGTATGAAAATCTTATTGTAGACACTTGTACAAATGTGATGGTCTTAGCTCGTAGATGTTTTACGATACGGGCAGAGGTCAAAGCATAGGAAATGACAAACAGGAAATTATTTTAATAATTAACTTGAATTATAATGTCTTGTTCCCGGTCAAATGACTAAGGGATGTCATAAATTCAATAAACTTTATGTGTTAATTTATTTATTTATTTTAAAAAATATTCTCAAGTAAGTGCCAACACCCTACCAATATCTTTTCTTTTCTTTGAACTTATTCCTTTAAACAATAGCTCAAACAAAATAACCCTGGTTTTTCTTATCTTTTTATTATTTACTTTTACAGTTCTTAACCAATCTTTTTGATAATTTTTGATATTGAATTTATGACATCCCTTAGTCATTTGACCGGGAACAAGACATTATAATTCAAGTTAATTATTAAAATAATTTCCTGTTTGTCATTTCCTACGCTTTGACCTCTGCCCATATCGTAAAACATCTACGAGCTAAGACCATCACATTTGTACAAGTGTCTACAATAAGATTTTCATACCTGGCTACATTCAATACACAACCACTTGAAGTTGGACGAATTAATATGATAACAACTAAGTGGCAACGCATCCCTTGTAACGGCATCATTTAACTCAGTGGTTCCCAACCTTTTTCGGCCTACCGCCCATTTTTCCAAAAACAAAATACTTAACGCCCCCCTTAAAAAACTCTTCCATTCTTAAAATTAGTAACGCACTTTCATTCACAATTGTTTTACCTTTTTTGGGTCAAAGGCTACCTTAAATATGATTCGACGGCCCCTTAACTAATCCAAGCAACAACAAATTTAAAAAAAAATGTTGTATTCAAAAATACAGTATTCATGTATTGATCAAACTTTAACTTAAATACATATCATAAAAAACAATATAATAATAATATAACATTTTTAATGAGAAGGCTGAGCTTGATCTAATGATAGTAATCTGTCAATATTTGGTTCCATACTTGTCATCAGCGATCTTAAATCACCGCGCTCCACTATGGACAGTCTACTTCTCTTCTTTGTTAATAAGTTGCTGACTATGCTAAATCATCTTTCGGCTAAATACGATGAAGGAAAGGCAATGAAAAACTTCTTTGATGCAGCCCATAAAGCTGGATATAATACTGAAATTTGACATTGCAGCCAAAATTCTTGATATCCATTTTTAAATTTCACTTTTAACTCTTCATTTGTTGACAATTCTATCAATTCCTCCTGTAGTGATAATTCTGCTGTTTCTAAACTTGAGAACGGTTCTAGCACCCAATCTGGAATAATCAGACCAAGGATATCCTGAAATCTATTTCTAAAATCTTCTTGAAGTGCTTCCAAGTGCTGGCAATATACCAGAATGTCTTCATCATTTGTCTCCACAAAGGAAAGATTTTGAAACTGATGAAATTGTCTCCGACCCAAATTTTGCCTATACAAATTAAGTTTTGACACGAACGAGGAAATAGTTCTTTTTGCTTTGATCAAATTCAAATTATCACCTTGTAGCTGTAGGTTTGTTTCATTAAATTTATCGTATATATCAGTTAAATAAGCAATATCGCTCTTAAATTTTAATAAATTGTCTCTCAATGAATCATCTTTGCTTTCAAAAAACTCTAAAACTGAGTCAAAGAGATCATAAAATCTTTTTAGACAGGTACCCTTCGAAAGCCATCGAACTTCTGTGTGCAACAATAAACGATTAAAATTCTCGTCGTTTTCATCACACAGTTTTCTAAACAATCTATCATTGAGAGCACTGCTTCTGATCTTGTTAACTGCAGTAATTACATATTGTAGTGAACAATGAAGGCGATCACTAAGATTTCGTTTATATTTTCGGATTCACCTTCTCTATTTCTGTGTGAGAAGCGAAAAGCAAAGTTGTTAGAAGCAAAGAAGCAATGAGTTACTTTAGGGGGGCGGCAGCTGTTCCTCAACGCCCCCCAAATTTTCCTTGGACCCAAAAAGCCCCCTTATCTCTCTTCAACGCCCACCGGTGGGCGGTACCGCCCCCGTTGGGAACCACTGATTTAACTACTTGTAACGCCGACCTGAAGATGATCTGTATAATGTAGAGATCGAAACCGGTCGTCAAAGTATAATTAAATGATTGTGAGTAAGTCTGTGTTTCATTACTACATTTAATATGGACTCACATATGCAACCCATTCAATATTTTTTTAACAAATTTAAATTGCAAAATTATTATGCAAAATCTATCAGGTCGATTTTAATGAAATTTGGTGGACGATTTAAGTATGTTATAATAGCCCAATAAATGACCGTTTTGGAGTGTAATTTCCAGGGGCAACTCCTAATTGCATGAAAATTTGGATTTAGGCTCTACTTACCCTCCACTTCAAAGTTGAATTTGTGCCGTTGGTTGCTTTTACTTGGGGGGTGACATTTACCCCTTCTCGGGGGGTGAAAAGCGCGTGTATAAAATAAGGCCGGAAATGGATAAATTGACTTATTTTAAGCACCTTTTGTTCTATAAAGTTTTTTACGAAAAGTCAATACTTTTCGAGTTATTCGCGATTTAAATTTTCGACAAAAAACTACGTTTTCAGACCGTTTTTCCGAAATAACTCAAAAAATAAATATTTTATCAAAAAAATATTTTTAGCAAAAGTGTAGCCTATAAAAAACGAAAAAAATGGTGTACCAGTAAAGTCTACAAATTGAGTAGAAGGAAAGTTGTAGCTCATGAAATATACGTTCTTATTCGTCTAATTCCAACTCGAATAATTCAACGCCAAATCACCGAAGAAAGAAGCGTTTTTCGGGAAAACCTAATTAACATTTTTAAAGTATCGAAAAAAGCTTATTACTTGTTTTTTACAAAACTTTACAGCATCAAAAATAAACGAGTTACGCTGAAAAAAAACCTCCCTCTATTTAGCACCCTAAATGAAATTTATCGTTTGGCTTTACCATCTATTTTAACTGTATGTGTATTGTTGGTAATATGATCTGTAAGTTTGATTGGTTTGAAGTAATTATTTTTGAAAACATTTGGTTTTATAGTAAAAAAAAAGTTTTCTAAAAATTTTTGAAAAATTTAATTTTTTCAACAATTTAAAAAGTATTGGTGATAAGAAAAATCTTAAAGAGTAAAAAAATGTAGGTTTTGCTATTATAAATATGCTAGTTTCATTTTGTTTCTCCGTAAGACAAAAATTGGTTAAGATATGGCTGTTCAAAATTTGCATACACTCGCGATAAGTGACCCATTCAAGCTTTCTCAATTATAACCCTTTCAAAAATAAACACTTTAAACCGGTGAGACTGACAGGTCATATAAAAAATAGATAGGTAAGTAAATTGTTTATAAAGCGGTAGCGATTAATTTTATTTGGGGAGCTAAACACGGCGAGATTTTCATGATTTTTTACAAAAAAAAGTGGGTCAACTTTATTTTGAGCGTAACTCGCTTATTTTTAATGCTAAAACTTTTGTTAACAATTAAAACAAAGCTTTTTATAAACACTTTAAAAAAGTTTAAATGGGGTTTTCCCGAAAAATGCTTAATTTTTCGGTGATCTCACCTTGAAATATTCGATTTGGAATTAGACGAACAAGAACGTATTTTTCATGAGCTACAACTTTGTTTTTATTTGATTGATAGACTTTACTGATACATCTTTTTTTTTGGTTTTTTATAAGCTACACTTTTTCTAAGGATATTTTTTCGATAAAATATTTACTTTTTGAGTTATTTGCGAAAAACCGTCTGAAAACGTAGTTTTTTTGTCGAAAAATCAACATTTTCAATGGCAAATAACTCGAAAAGTATTAACTTACGTAAAAAACTCTATAGAACAAAAGTTGCTTAGAATCAGTCAATTTATCCATTTCCGCTCTTATCTTGAGCGTATGTTTTTTCACCCCCGAGAAGGGGTAAATATCACCCCCCAAGTAAAAGCAACCCACGGCACAATTTCAACTTTGAAGTGGAGGGCAAGTAGAACCTAAATCCAAATTTTCATGCAATTCGGAGTTGTCCCTGAACATTACACGGTATCGTCGATTTTCCCGTTCATTTACTGGGCTATAAGGATTTTCTATGCGAATTAAGAAGGTTCTAAGTGCAACCAAAGTTGTTGAAAAACACTGAATAAAAAGAGGCTTATTTTGTATTTATTGCTATTTTACAGAAACGGTAATAATTTAAGACATTTTTAACTAATCGTATATCATACAAAATTCAATTATCTTTATTTTATTTTTCTATGACTTTGCTCCAAAATGAATCGTTTTAAAGTTATAAGCAAAAAAAAAGAAAAAAATCAATGTTTTTCGAAATTTTTAAGGTACTAGTACACTGAAGACCAAAAATAATCATTTATTTCAAGAATTTTTTTCTCAGAACCTTTATTAAAAATGAACATAAAACGTTTTCCATATTAATGTCAATGTCTCTCTTAGATAGTACAAAAAATTAACCTTTTTTCATTTATGCACGTACACTAATATTATAGAGGGCGCAAAAGTCGAGGCCTGGAAAAATGAGTGCGAACAGTAAATCTCAGGATTGGTATATCTGAAACAAAAAAATCGTACTGCATTTGAAAAAGAAAGGTTTCCTTCTTGACAATTTCATCAAAAAATAAAAAATAAATATTTTTTAACCTTGAAAAACTGAAAGAAAACGAACGCTTTTTTCACAAAATTTGTTCAAATTTCCGTAAAATCTTTGTTTTGCAGAATTTTTTACTAACGGTGGTAAATTGTCACGTAAGAAACCTTCCTTTTTCAAATTCCTTACGATTTTTTTTGTTTCAGAGATTCCAATCCTGAGATTAACTGTCCGCCATCGTAACTACTTTTTTTCGAGGCCTCGACTTTGGCGCCCTCTACAATATTAGTATAAGTGCATAAATGAAAACATATATACTTTTTGTATTCTCTAAGAGATAGATATTAATATGTAAAAAATTTTATGTTCATTTTTAATAAAGTTTCTAAAAAAAATCTTGAAAAAATGCTTATTTTTGGTCTTCTAAAGTGTACTAGTACCTTAAATATTTTAATTTTTTTTATTAATGTTCCGGGCATATTTGAGAAGAAACATAAGTCAATTATTATTATTGAATTTGTCACCTAACTTTATCTGCAAGAATCCGAATGCCAGCTCGCACATCCGCAAATAGACGTTTTTTTACAGATCCGCCCTGGTCTATACATATCATATTGTTTCAATTATTTTATTAAGGCTATCGGTACATAATTCGCAAATATTTTACGGGTACCCCTGCTTTTTCTGTCTTTACACGGCAAATTACGTGTAGTAAAATTCACACTGGTATGGATATGTAAACATTACTAGAATTTCATTCTACTTAAAAATGTCACCATTAATTTAAAGAGATTGCTTTTGAATGTTCTTGGATAATTGTTATTTTTATATTTGCAAATTATTAATTCAGAAGTTTATACAGACGACCAGCTGACTGGCCCTTCAATCATTAAAGAGGAAATAGAAAAGGCAATATTATATTCAAAAAACAATAAGGCACCTGGACCTGATGAAATCCCCTTCAGAAATACTCAAACTACTAGATGAAAGGGGAATTTCAGCACTACATAAAATATTTAATTTTATTTATGAAACTGGTTGCTATCCTCAGCAGTGGTTGCTCTGTACATTTATTCCTCTACCCAAAAAAGTCAATGCAAAAAGATGCGAGGATCACAGACTCATTGGCCTGATGAGTCACACTTTAAAAATATTCTTAAAAATACTACATCAAAGATTATACGAAAAATGTGAATGGGGCATCAGTGATTCTCAGTTTGGGTTTAGGCAAGGTTTGGGAACAAGAGTAGCAACACAGGTGTTGGTCCAAAATTGTTACGATCAGAGGAAGGACGTATTCCTGTGCTTTTTAGACTACGAGAAAGCGTTTGATCGTGTCCAACATCACAAGTTAATGCAGATCCTCAAGAAGCTTGATATAGACCAAAAAGACATAAGATGCATTGAAAACTTGTACTGGTTTCAGGCAGCACAATTAAAAATAGACAATTCTATATCCAAATCAATACATATAAGAAGGGGTGTTCGGCAGGGATGTGTGCTTTCCCCTCTTTTATTTAACATTTATTCGGAAGCCATATTTCAAGAGTCTTTGGAAGATGCAGAGATGGGAATCAAAGTGAATGGAGTATTGATCAACAACATACGATATGCTGATGATGCTGTCTTAATTTGCGACAACATAGCAGATCTTTAACAACTTGTCACTATAATCGGAGAATACAGTAAGCGAATGGGATTAGAGATTAATACCAAAAAGACCAAATTCATGATCATCTCCAGAAACTTGGATGCATTTGAAAACTCCACCATAACACTGAATACTAAGTCCATTTAGAGAGTGAGCAAATTCAAATACCTAGGAACGTGGCTTTTTGAAGACTGGGCATCGGACAGGGAAGTAAAATGTCGCATTGAGCAAGCTCGACAAGCTTTCGTAAAATTCAGGAAGGTACTGACCTGCTCAGAGTTCGGCCTTACACTGAGACTAAGGTTTACTAAATGCTACGTGTGGTCGGTGCTGCTATATGGCATAGATGGCTGGACACTCAAAACGAGGGATATAAACAGATTAGAAGCCTTCGAAATGTGGCTTTATCGCCGTATCCTAAAGATACCATGGACGGCGAAAGTCACAAATGTGGATGTCCTTAAAATAATCAACCAAGAACGTCAGCTTTTCGAAAACATCAAGAAAAGAAAAACGGCGTATTTGGGTCACATCATGCGAAACGAAAAATACCAGTTCCTTCAACTTATAATCCACGGTAAAATTGAAGGCAAGAGAGGAATAGGACGCAAGAAAATGTCCTGACTCCGAAACATAAGGCAATGGACAGGGATTAACGACATACAATCTCTGATACACATTGCAAGAAACAAAGAGTTAATGGAAAATGTGATCACCAACATCCATTAGTGGATTTGCATTTGAAGAAGAAGAAGAATTGAGTTAATAAATGTGATAATTTTTTCACTAAGTACCTATGTATTCAGTGATTGTAATAATTTATATGTACAACAAAAACTAATACTCAATCGAGAAAAGAGGAAAAGTGTTAAAGTGATTTTTTAATAATATATTGTTACTATGGAACGCTTACAAGCATCTTTAACAACAAAATACTTGGATCACAGAATATATTATCTTGATGTATTCTCTGCTTGGATCTTCCACAAATAATACACAATAAATCACTTTTTATTAAGTTCACGTCTTAAATCAATTATTTATCAAATACACTATATATCAATATTATTTAATCAACAACTCAAAATATTCCCGATGCCATGTCAAATATTTAAAATTGTCACTGATTGTCACTGTCTGACTGACAGTATGCTGACAATATTCTATTCGACTGAGTGCGTTGTATGACAAAGATAGATTTGGAAATATTACCACGGACGTTGTGTTAACTTTTTTCGAATCCTGAAAAAAACAATAAATTTTTTTGAAAAATTTAAACGCAGAATGAAAGACCGAGGAATATTATTACCGAGGGCCGAAAGTCCCTTAGAATAAATAAAAAGTTTATTTTGAATGAGATATTTTAAATTAAATACCGCACTAAATTTTCTCTTAGTTTTCACCCCTGTAACTTATTAAAATAAACATTATAGAAGTTCTCAGGGACTTTCGGTCCTCGCCAATAACGTAATCTTTCATTCTACGTTTAAATTTTTCAAAAATACTTATTAGTTTTCTCAGGATTCGAAAAAAAAATGAATCCCCATTTGAATAGCATTGCAGCCGAAAATACGTACTCATCTCTTAAGAGAATTTAATTTTTGTTATTTTTTTAAAGGTACATACATATATACACAACATGGTTTTAAGCAAACCAAGAAACATTCGCTTACATAATATGCTATATTCCCCGTGTTGGCTTAATCCGTTACTGTTCAAATTTATTTCTTACCTTTTAATCTATCTACCCAGGGTATTAAAATTAAACAATGGTTTCGAATTCACCTGTATGAAGTTGCGAGCTGGGAAAGTCAGGTAGTAAAAAAGTTACGAATTGGCCGGTGTACATTTTGATTTGAAAAAGTTTGTCATTAAGAGTTACGAGTTGGCGCGTGTCCCTTTTATCAGTTCTCCTAGCTCCCACAATTTTTCTTAATTACCTCTGCCCCATATGTAGTGATGGGTGCCTAAATTGTTTTAAATATTACCATTTTGGGTTTCCTTGTTATTTCTTTTTTATTTATGAAGTTTTTAATGTTGTTCTGAAGCTAGTATTTTCTCGTGGAATTTTTATAATCAACTATTTTCAATGGGAAATAAGCCACAATTTTACCAAAAAAATGATTTTATTAACGTTTCGACGCCCAAGTCGGGTGTCGTTGTCAAAATACAAAATAATACTAGATTAAACAAAAATGTTGTTGCTTAGCAAAAAATTCTTTTAATAATTTATTTAATCTGACTCATTTATATCGGCAATTCAGGCATGTATTATACATGTTAAAGTAGAAGACTTTAAAATTATATTGCCAATATTGATGAGTTGCGTTCCTGGGACGACTTTACTAAAAGATAGTTCATTCGATTACATGAAATCAACCTCAACTCAAGAATATCCGCCACAAAAAATCATAGCATGTGATCTGTCTTTAAAAAGACAACCAAGTAAAATTCTCGCGCTAGAGATTCCATAGTAAATCACGAGGGAAAACCAGGAAAAAACCTCGTGATACTATCCCGACATCGTAAGTATTTGGGCTTACATTTAGTTTACTCTCAAAACTAATACCAAATTCTGACTTTAATATAATATATGCTATTTTAAATTATAAATAATGTTAATAATACATAGATATTATATAAATAATACTAAAATATAAAATATATTCTAACTCGTATGTTACTGACTTACTAATCGTGGTATTTTCTTTCTATTGACTTCCTCTTTTAGTATGGGTAACCACATCCTACTGCATTCTACCGACGAATTTGCGACACAATTGTTTTCATTTAGCATAATTAGAGCCGCTTCTTTGATTTTTCTCTTTTTACTATCTGTTTCTTTCAGGACTATACTTGAATCTCTCCACTGAACTCTATGTTCATTGTCCCATGCGTGTTGACATATTTGAGATCTATCAAATTGTCTATTTTTAATATATAAGACTGATGTTCACTTATTCTAACGTTTAATGGTCTTGATGTTTCACCTAAGTAAAATTGTTCGTATTCACAAGGTATTTTATAAATACAATTCTTTGTTCTTTCTTGTTCATTGTTAGGTTTAGTTTTAGATAGAATAGATCTCAATGTGTTTGTTGTTTTGAATGTTGTTGAAATGTTGAATTTATTTCCTATTGTTTAAAGTTTCCCGGATAGTCCTTTTATAATATGGTATTAAATGGGAGCAAGAAGCAAGAATAGGATATTACCTCCGAATTCTATCCTACTGCATGGATTTTAATGAAATTTTGGGCCTAGCCTCTACTTATCTTCTAATTCAAAGTCTACCCTATACCGATGTGTGCTTATATATTGGGGGTGGTTCCCACCCCTTCTTATGGGTGGAAAATTTTTTGGTTAAAATTACCACGGAATTCGCTAGAGAACGTAATTCTAAGCAAAAACTGTTCTATATTTTTTTTGAAAACTCAATACTTTTTGAGATATTCGTGGTTGAAAATTGGCCATTTTCATTGAAACAATACCTTTTCGAACGGTTTTTTGCGAATACCGTAAAAATTATGCATCTAACTAAAAAATCTATATTAAACATTTTTGTAGGTTATAAAAAAACAAAGAGACACTTGCCTTCATAAATCTTCTAGTTGTAATTCAAAAAGAGATATGGTAGGTGAAAATAGTTTGTTTTTTGGTACATTCTCAAATTGGTGTATTCAACTTGAAATAACAGAGAAACGGTCGATTTTAGGTGTATGATGCTACTAATATCCTTTGTAGTGCTTAAAAAGACCTTTAAAATGAGCTATATTAAGGGTCCATTATATTAAAACTAAGCGAGATATGCTGCAAACAAAATTGATAACTAATGTATTTTAAGAAAAAATGAGAAGTAATTTTAACCCCTATCCACAAAAATGTAAATGCATCGTTTTCCTTCCACAATACCATTTATTATAGTGTTATTTCTATGTTCAAAAAGTTGGACGAGTTTAAAGTGAATGGTTTTTGAAAAAAAAAAGATCAAATTATAGAGAGCATTTTTAAATTTGCTTAAAAATCTTCCTTTTTCTCCATGTAATTTGAAAATGATAAGAGATACAGTAATGAAAAATAAAAAGAAAATTTTTATCTCAAAAAGCCCTACATTTTTGTGTGGTATCATTTTTTCGTATGTCTTACCTTTTTCAAGTTACATGGAGGAAAAGGAAAATTTTTAAGAAAATTTAAAAATGCGCTCTATAATTTGATCTTATTTTTTTTCAAAAACGTGTCATTTTTCAATGAAAATGGCCAATTTTCAACCATGGATAACTCAAAAAGTATTGAGTTTTCAAAAAATAATTACCGAACAGTTTTTGCTTAAAATTAGTTTCCCTAGCCTCTTCCGTGGCTATTTTAACCAAAACATTTTTCACCCCCGAGAAGGGGTGGGAACCACCCCCAAGATAAAAGCGCACATCGGCATAGGGTAGACTTTGTTTCTTGAGCTATTCCCTACTTACTGTGAAAATATCAAGTACATCGATGTAATAGGATGGAATTCGGAGCCAAATACCCTCATTGATTGCCCTATCAGTCCTTGTCACAATAACAATATCGGCTGCAAATACACAGGCTTCGATTTTTATTTGTTGTACGTTTCTGTATCCTATGGTTTATTTTTTTTTGTTTTTGGCCAGGACTTTGTAGACTCAATATCCCTCCTTGTTTGACTCCGTCGTTATTCGTAAATTTGCTTGAAATAATATGCCTGTTCTTACCTGATTTATGGTATTGTAATACAAACTCTGGATTGTGGTTATCAGTTCTATATCTACTCCATTATTTGTCAAGCTTTGCCATATTCCCTCTCTGCGCACCATGTCAAAAGCTTTTTTCATATTTAGGAATCCCAAATTTACCGTTTCATCTGTTAGTATAGCTTTTTCGATGATCTGCTGTAGAGTGAATATAATATGGTCCTGGACGCTATGTGCTGGCCTAAAACCACTTTGAATATCTGCTAATCTAGGCTCGACTAAATTCCGGAATGTCTATCTTTAATGTTTCTTATTATATTGTAATTGTATATGTTTAAGTTTAGGTCAAAAGTAACAAACATCGAAATTATTGTTTTATTTCGGTCTTATCTTCAAGTATATTTAATTCAAATGCGAGGGACTAGTGTAAATTTGTAAATACAAATAGTAAGCTGCTTATTAACCAAATTCCACAAAATATCTAAAAACCCGCCAAAATTATACGGAAATGATCTCTACGTTAAAACTGGCCACGCATATGTATAATGATATTCGAGTGATGGATTTTTTTATATTATAATAATTATTGTAGTTTCAACACATTTATAATTGCATAACCAATATCAAATACATATTACATTAAAATAAAATATTTTTAATCATAAAGAAAAAGAACAGCTCCTGTGTGATTTGTATGATCTTATAAAGACTATCTATCACCGTATTTATCTCTTATTATTATTAATTAAATTCATTATTATTAAATAAATTACATGTAAATAATATTAAGACAGATATCACCGTCTTTGTTATAATGATACTTGAATTATTTTTTATTAGTATCCATTTTTGGATAGCTAAGATTCTAAATACCTTTGGTGTAATAATTAAGAGTTCCTTGTCCTTTTTTATCAAAATGTCTACAAGATATCTATTATAAGTGTTTTTATAAACAACTGACAAACGCAGACTGTACGCAAAAATTAGCTCGAAAATTAGTAAATAAAAAATTTAACCAAAGATGCGAAGTTGTCATTGACCTTTGTAGACTCCTTTTAAGTGATTGTAAAGGTAATTGACATATTTTATTTAAAATTAGAAGTTAGTTACACAGTGACAAATTAAACAATAAGCAATCAATCAAAAACCACGAAAAAAATTCAATAAGAAAACATAAGTAATAAAATTAAATGAAGGTGGTTTGAAAATACGAAGGTGGTTTAATCTTCAGATTTCAATAGAAGTTCAGCCACAATGTTATACCTTGTGACTTTGAGAGTACTGGAAATCAATAAGAGTAAAATATGTGAACACTGTAGGGTTTTCTAGAGAAATGTGAAAATTGAATTTTTTTGTAAAGAAAGTCGCATGTGCTGAAACGATTTTCTCCCTTATGTCACTTTTCGAATCTATAGAGGAGCATTGACACTAATAATAATAATAATAATGTTTATTTACTTCTCATTATAACTAACATAATTACAAATTAATTTTAAGTTAAATATTTTCACAAATAGTAAATAAACCAAAAGAAGAAGAACCAGAGGTTGATCTCAGGGATTACATTATTCAAATATTAAACATTAACAATGCAAAACGCATACAACTATTAAAAATGAACAATACATAACGCATAACAACTCAACGCATAACAAATATATTATACAGTCGAACCCGCTTATTGGAATAGCCTTCCTGCCAAGCAAAAGTATTCCTATAACAGGAATATTCTAATAACCGATCATATGTGCTTAGTAAAAACGTTTTGGGATCTCAAATTTCTATTCTTTAAACCGGGATATTCCTTTAACCGGTATTCTAATAAGCGGGTTCCACTGTATATTATAACCCGGTCTATATAGACATTTGAAATAACAAAAATTGCCGGAGAGCCAAATTTTGGTGGAGAGCTAGGGTATATCGTAACAAATAAAGTTTTAAAAGTCCCCATCCATCGATCCCATGTGTGCAACAAAAGTTATTCGGGGTCAAAGGTCAAAATTTGAGATTTTTTGGATTTTTTTCGAAAACGGTAAGTTTTATCAAAAAATAACTTTAAACCAAAGTTGTAGATCTTAAAATTCTCTATAAAAATAGTTCTTACTATTTTTTTCCTTGAGTTGCCATTCCTGAGATATCGCGATTCTAAGAGTCACATTATACACTTCTCAACAATTGAAGTGGATATTATGAAAATGTGTATTTTATTTTTTGTTCATAAGGTCAAATAGAAAAATGGAGTGATATAAATAAAGATTTATTCTTACTTCGTATTTTCATACAAATGAACCGAAAGAAAGAAATTCTTTAAAAAAAAAATAGAAAATAAACAAAAATTGTAAAATTAACATCCTAAAATTTCTATTCCTGTCAATTTCTAATATCCCGAAAAGAAAAATTAATAGTGTGTGGGTTCACCTCTGTGTCGCCTTAGCGCTCTATTTCTATTTGGAAGACCTCTTATTAAATTATTGATGTACTGCTGCGGTATACGTTCCCAAATCGCGCGTAATGTATTGGCCAACTGATCTAAGGTTTGGGGCGGTTGAAGGAGCCTGTTTTGTTGCCTAGACATTTCGGCCCAAACATGTTCAATGCAATTCATATCAGGCGAACACGGTGGCCACTCCATTCTTGTAATGCCATGAACTTCTATACACTCGTTGACAATTCTCGCACGGTGAGGGCGAGCATTATCATCAATGAGAACAAATTGTTCGCCTATTGCACCAAAAAATGGAACAACTATTGGTACTATGACTCTGTCTCGATATCGTGTAGCAGTCATTGTCTCATTAATTAAGACGACTAAGTCCGTGCGACCGTCAAAACATATGCCTCCCCACACGCAAACGGATCCACCTCCAAAAAGATTGGTTGGGACTCTCAGATTTTCATTGTAACGCTGTCCTCTTTCCCTCCAATATTCGGGCATCATTCGTATACAAACGAAATCTGGACTCGTCAGTAAAGAGACAATTCCTCCAATTTTCTAAATTCCACTGATAGTGTTCCATCGCCCAGCGATATCTGCATGCACGCTGCTCCCTAGTTAGTCGTGGATGCGCTTAAATTGGATGCATGTAACCGTCTTCTGACAGTTTGACTGGAAATCGCTCGTCCAGTAGCATGCCTGAAGATACTGTTAATTCTGTAAGCTGTGAATGTTGGGTTTCTTCTTGCCGTCAGAACTGCAAAACGGTATTGCCGACGAGTTGTAGATCGTTCTCTTCCTCCTCCATGCCTGTATGTTGCCGATCCAGTTGCTACATACCGATTCCATGCACGACTTATCACACTTTGCGACACATTTAGCCTCATAGCAACCTCTTGTTGAGTTATGCCTTGTTGGATCCAACGAACTAATTGCTCGAGCTGCACTAGTTCTAAACCTCTTTGCGGCATAATGTTTTTGTGATAAATAGATTTCTTGACTTATTGACAACTGGTAAAGCCAATACAAGCACTTTTATACGAATGATATATTCATGTATGGAACAACATTTCTCTCTTTGTACGAGATAAGGGCCAATAAGAATAGGGAGAAAAAAACCACATGCAAAAAAGATTGGCAATAAAGATAGCATATAGAGTATAGTACAGGCAATTATTTTAAAAATAGTTTTATGTTAATTTTAGGAATTTTAAAATTATCCACTTCAATTGTTGAGTAGTGTACATGATATGCACACGTTTCCACACCACCTGTGAGGTAGTGTACTCGGCGCGTTTTTACCGTGGATTCCCCCTGTAGGCCTACTCCACTAACTGTTTTGACAATTTTAGGATAATTTAAGGAAACAATACCGGTCAAGTTCTAGATATTACCTTATTGATTATTTATTATTGATATTGCTATTGATTATTAGGTTAACTATTGTTTTGATTTCTTTAGATATTTTAATCAGATTCATATTCTTGAAAGTCTACTTTAACAGTCAACTCTTCTTCGATTTCATCTTCTTCCTCTTCTTCTTGCTGGATGTTCAAAAATTGTTCAAATGTGACTGAGTCATTGGTTTCTTCATTAAAATCACAGGAGTTTTCCTCCTGTGATTTCTTCCTTCCTCTTTTTACGTCCACAGTTGGCACTACAACCTTTTTGGCAATTGCAAAAAATAGCGTTAAGGAGTTTTTCTGGAGCAGGTGGGAGTAAGGTTTTAATCAGTTCCAGAGTATTATCTATTAATTTCCAACCCCAGTCTTCTGGATTCAGTTCATTGCCTAGCCATGTTTGAACTTGATAATATACTCGATACAAATGTTGAAAAACAGATGCTGATGTTGGAGGAAGACATGATAGTTGTACTTGTTTCTTGTCTCGCATATTTTTTACAAAAGTTAAGTATCGGTATTTATCAAGACAACTAATTTTTTTTTTGGAGCTCCATAAACCGCAAGAAGAAAGCGAATTCCTTCCGTAATTATTGTTTGCGGTGTGGAATCAAGTTCTGTAAAAACTTTACAGCAGTCGGTCAAATCTTTTTTTCGAATAATTTAAGTACTGACGTTTTGCCCCGTCTGTACATTGCTGACGTACTGTCGCAGCCAGTTATCGCATGTAAAAATAAAATGTACTTTTGGCATTTGGGATAAGCCGATAAACTTTTCGAAGAATATATCTCTGTTCGCTGTTGAGCCCTTCCAGGTTTCAGAAAATAAATAACTTTATTTACTGGAGTCCTTGCAGTAAGCTGTACTAACAAATCAAGATCTTGACCAACTACAACTGTCCTGTTTGTTGCCTTAAATGTTTCAATTGCTGTCTCAATTATAAGGACATCTGCGTAATTTTTAGCTTATTTCACTTCAATATTCGCTGCTGTTAATTTGTCCGTTAACATGGAAATGAAACGAGATTTATTATTAATGTTAGCGAAAAATTGTTGTTGATTCGCTGGAACTGTTATATTTTCATCAAAGATAATCTCGGAACCCGATGATGTTTTTGTAGTTAGACGACGTTGTTCTGCAGCTTTAATATTCTTTGTCGAGTCACTGTAGCCGTCAAATACCACTGTCACTGTAAGCCCGTAATGTCTGCTAAATGGTAGACACTTGTAATAAGTACTTATATTCACTTGAACTGAACCTTCAGCACTAAAATAAACAGATAATATTATGAACAAGACCTACGGACAATACTGTAGCCATTGTTTACAATAGACACTCTGTTCTTTTTTAAACAATGGTGTAGCCAAATGTTTTTCAAGGCCACGTGGATAGAGAAAATTCAGTTTGGGACTGATTATCTTTTAAAGAAATATTTTCAAAATAGTATAATATATTATATAAAAGAGACACAAATAGGCATTTATACTTGTCTTAAGTGCCACATTAGGTATATACGTGGCTTATATGTATGTGCATATAATGTATAAAGTAACTTTTAAAATATCTCAGGAATGGTAACTTTTAGGAAAAGAATTGTAAGGACTATTTTTGTAGAGAATGTTAAGATCTAAAACTTTGGTTTGATGTTTTTTTTTTAATAAAACTTACCATGTTCGAGAAAAATCCAAAAAATCTCAAATTTTGACCTTTGACCCCGAATAACTTTTGTTGCACACATGGGATCGATGGGGACTTTTAAAACTTTATTTGTTATGGTAAACTCTACCTCTCCACCAAAATTTGGCTCTCCGGCAATTTTTGTTATTTGCCAATTATTTTGATGTCTAAGTTGACCGGATTAATTAGTAGTTATATTATAATTTTAATTAAAGATCGCAGTGTTCTAATTCAGTTCCAGTGTTCTTAATAAATTTTTTTAAAATGGATTTAATCATGTTGAATGAGTTTATTTTTGTCAAATATATTTTATAAATTTCGGGTAAATAATTAAATATTTTAGGAATAAAGTATGTGAAATTATGTTTACTTACCAATTGATTTAAAATTACTAATAATTTGGACATAGTCATGAAGTTTTCTTCTAGTGTCGTACCTAATTATGATCTATCGATTTCAATATTTGTTTATTTTTGTATGTATGCAAAATTATGTTTAATAAATATAACTGTCTAATTTTAAAATTACCTGCTTGCTGATAAAGAAGTTCTGATGAATATAAGCGAGTTTTTTTTAACATTATTTTTAAAAATCTCCTTTGAAGTATTTAGAGTTTAATCAAATGTGAGGAATATGTTCCACCCCATGCTATAATGGCATATGCGTGACCACATAAGACGTGATTCTATTAAGGAATAGTATACCATCTTTAACACTTTAACTGCCAGGTAAATTCAGAGTAAATTTTGTATCGGGTCTTCTGGGCCAAAATATTTTTTGCATCTTAATTACTCTATTTGTGTTTGTTTTTAGCAAAAATCATAAAATCAGATTTATTTTTTGGTTATTTTTGTAAAAATTGCTATGTCCTCATTTGGTACACGCGGCCTGCGATTGTGAAATTGTTCCTAATATCTAGTTGCAGGCCATGAGTACCATAGATGGACACTTAAGGTCAAATAGTCCGTTATCTTAGGGAAGGTCCTAAAAGAAAACGTGCAGCCATTGGTGAGTACAATAACGCAAAAGCATTTGTGGACATGTCAGATCAAAAGACAGCTTACTCAAACTGCTTACGAAAGTCTGTCAAATGGTACAGAAAAGTGGCATTTGAGATGATTACTGGTACTTCACTGGTGAATACTCTAATTATTTGCAATAACATCACCCAAAGCAAAATGCGAGTTACAAAATTCAAAGAAAATATGTGCATGCAACTTCTTCAAAGTTGCCAAGTAATCTACTTCTTCCTGTACAAGTTCAAGCCAAACATGAACTTACTCAAAATACTTTGAACAAAAGAGGCAGATGCACGATTTGTTTAAAAAAAACTCTGAACTCCATGGTCGAAATTATGCTGTAAAAAACAAAAAATGAATAACATGCGTATGCAACGGATGTGAAGACAGCCCTTTTATGTGCTTAGAATGTTTCTTTGCCAACCATGTTTTTACAAAAAAATAACTAAAACAAACTCAGTACCTAATTTTCTAGTTCAAAAATACTACATTCTATGTTACTTTTGATTATAATACGCTGTACTCTCATAAAAATAAAAAAAGTTAATGTATAGTTAATTTTCATTTTATTATCCCTTATACCTTTAAAAATTAAAAAATCCCAGGATATTTTTAAATGTTATAGTTCTACGCCAGACTTACCTGTGTCCAATATATGTACACATGGCAGAGAACTAAAATTGCCTGTGTCCATATATGGTACGCATGGCAGTTAAAGTGTTAAGTAATACCGTATTTACACTCAGTCCTGTTGGACAGGGAATTGGGCAGGGAAGTGGACTGGGACAGCTTAATAACTCGAAAGCCAGAGATAGCCATTCCTACACTTACTATGAACTGATTCATATTTTTCCTTCTAAAAAAAACTGTATACATAGAACATAAGTTGCTTAGAATTAATCAGTTTATTCCGTTTCTTTTTTTTACCTCCGAAAAGAGGTGAAACTCACCTCCAAGGTAAAATCACACATCGGCACAATATCACTTGTTTTGCTTGACATGTTAGCTACGTGTATGCCAAATTTCATGTCAATCCAAGTGGTTTTTTAGAATTTAGAGCAAAAACCGTGAGTAAACGTACTATAAACCGTATTTGCAATAATTTATTAATAACAAAGTCGGAACGTGGTTTAAGCTATCACGACTAGTAGCAATCGATTTAGCGTATAAAATACTACAGGGTTGTTTCGTTTTAAACATTTTATTTTAATCAACTGTTTTAAACATGTTTTAAACATTTGTTTATGTTTAAAACAGTTTTTGTTTAAAACAGTTTAAACCATGTTTAAAACACTTAAATTAAACCAGTGTTTTTTTTTCATTTTCTTTAATAATATGTATAGTGAACATCAAAAAAAAATATTAAATACATTATATAAACTTTTTAACATACAAATTTTTTATTAATTAATAATCGGAACACAGAAAAAAATTGGAAAACTTAAAACATTTTGCATACAAGAGTTAATCAATTTCTCAAAACTGTTTCAGTCTCATATTAGTAATATTGTAATCTAAATCATCAATCTGATCATTCACGTCATCACTGATGGAATTAAGTTAATTAAAAATTGAAACCAACTTAGAAGCTTTGACATTGCCTACAGTCGGAAAAATGAAAGGATACCCATGAACGATCACATCCATCACTTATTTTGTATTTGCTGTCTTTTTCTATGACAAACGTTTGTTATTTATAGAAAAAGACAGCAAATACAAAATAAGTGATTTATGTGATCGTTCATGGGTATTCTTTAATTTTTCCGACTGTAGCTGGCCTAGCCGATTACGTAGTTTGGAGTGGTAAACCGTATGATGAGAAGAGTCTTTCTATGTTGGCTGACGATGTAATAGCTCTGTGAAGCTGTTGAGCAAGTTTCAATGCTGTAGTATTTATATTTTTCTTAGAAGGCCACCATGCCAATGGTTTTACATTCTCAATTAGATGTTTAGAAAACATATGGTTTAATTAAAGGGTACACGCTTTGCCTGGAATAATAATAATAATTGAAAATGCTTCTGGATGATAATTTATAATGGATGGATGATAAGTTTATTTCCACTAAAGCGATGATCAAGCAAATTTGCCAAAAAATGAGCTGGGGTCACCACAAAATAACTGACAGTAGACGTTATTGCAATAGCTAACTTGCAATGCGAATTTATAAATAATAAATAGTCTGGGGTTCCCCAGGCAATTTCTTATCTATTATTTAGTAGAATAATAGATCAAACACCTTCAATTAATGTTATGTTTAAGAAAATATGATTTAAACAATGTTTTCTTCTAAGTTTTATTTGTTTAAAATATTAAATTTAAAAACAAAAAAAAACATGTTTAAAGCAAAAAAAGGTTTAAAACAAAAAACATGTGTTTTAAACAAGTTTTATTTGTTTAAAACATACAATTTAAAAACAAAAAAAAACATGTTTAAAACAAAAAAAAACGTTTAAAACAAAAAAAAACATGTGTTTTGTTTAAAATTAAAAAAACATGTTTTTTTGCAACCCTGAAATACTATGAAAAACACTACAAACTTGCTGTAGATAGCGCATTATTTCGGGGAATAAACAATTATTTTTTTATTAACAAAATAAAAACATATTTTGAGTAATCGCGACTAGTCGCATTCGATTCAGCGACCAAAAATACACCAGAGAAGACCTTAACACTATCAATTTATTTACAGGGCTTTTAATAATTCCTGAAAAATACCTAATATTACCATAATTTGTTAATAACGATTAAACGCACCATATTTGGGCTTCCAGAGCACTTCCATTGGATTCAGCGACCCAAAAACCTATAATACCACCATCAAATCATGGCGAGCTAGAATTTCCTACGGGACCCCTTATGTTGCGACTAGACTAATTAGTACTGCAGAATTGATATCTTCGACGATTTTGTCGAACGACACCGCAGTATCGTGAGTGACCTGCTTAAATGACAATCACGAGTACTACTGTCCTCAGCAAAAAAGAAAAAGCCGTATAGCTTGAAAACATTGTATTTGCCTTTAATGAAATGTTGAGTTTGAGTTGCCCTGTACGTAACGAATAAAAATTGTACTTTGTAGGTACATACTATTCTTTTCCGATCCTCTTTTCCGCGCGAGCTACTAATTATTAATATTTACGAATTTACGTAGCGTAGACAATGGTTTTTTAAACCCGTAAAAAACGTCCTTACGATTTGGCGCCATCGACCTTGATGTGAACCTACTAATGACCCCACCTATACTGCGTGAACTGTTATATATTTATGCGTATGAATAAAACACTAAAATACTGTTTGCTACATGTTTACAAAATTTATTCTTAAATTCATAACAGATATTATCACTGCTAACGGATTTTTACTATAGTGAATAGTCAAGGGTAATAAGGTTTTTTCCATGACACTTCAACAGCCAGAGTATTGAAGCGTTTTTTCGACAGTTAATACCTATAAGAACAAATTGTTCTATTTCCTGCGTAGGATCTGGTGGTCATTTTTATTTATAAACAATTTAGTGTCAAAAACGGCATTTTTTCCTTTTTTTCAAATTAATGGAAAACAGTAAGAATTATGGTTTTCTTAGTAAAAACATCTTCGAGAGAATGGAAAATGCTTTAAAATGGCGTATTATAAAGTTTAATATACTCATTTATTGTTAATATAATTGCGAAAAAAGGTCGAAATTTCAAAAAAATTAATTTCGCAATAACTATTTTAAAAATAAGTGTACAGCTTTAAAATTAGTGGCTAGCAAAACCGTTTCGGGACCTTAACATTATATTCCTTCAAATGGGATATTCCTATAACCGGTATTCTAATAAGCGGGTTCGTTCGGTTGTATTAGAATCCCAAAAAGGAAGACCATAGGAAGTCTTATCAGTATTACAGGAAGATTTGCTTTTGATACTATTGATTGTTAGGATCAGTTATTTATTATCAATTGGTCTTATAATGAATTCGAGACCTTTTTGAATTAGGCAGATAGGAAAGGGACCTTGTTGTGGACAAAATAGTTGATGTTATTTTTTTTTTCGCATTAACGAAGTATTCATTTAGGTTTTCCTGGTATGGAATGGAAATGTTTGAGCTGTGTGAGTTTTATTTCGAAGGTCGTTTATTAGGGACCAAGTTTCTTTTGCAATACTTTTAGAGCTTCCCAGGCGATTTTGATAGTACGCTTTTTTTAGCTGATTTGATAATTTAATAGGTTACCCCGTACTTGGTGATATATTCAGTGGCCTTGTTCCTATGGCCAATGACCAATAATGGTCTTGAGTCTTCCTTTTATTCCAGCGCCAGCGTTGTCAAGGAACTGATTCATTCTATTGCATCAATGTTCACATAAACATTGCTATGTTCACATATAATATATACAATAAAGTTCTTTCATAACACAATTTAAGATTAAGCCTAAAAAACTCATGTTTAGCAGATAGTTTTAATATTGTTTTTAAAGTTAATAATTTATCATATTTGATTGATGTCAGTGTTAATTCAATTCTTAATAATTTCTAATACATCTACTTTAGAATATCGGTTGTTTAAACAACATATGCTGGGTGAAAGGACACCTTAAGCTAGATTTACCATAAGAATGCAAGAATTAAACTTACTGTTAATGTTTACCTGATAAATATTAATGATATTTTCATGTGTAGTTTTCAGTGGTGGAGTCAGAATTATTTTACACATGTGTCCGTGAGAACAATTATATATTTTTTAAGGAATTTTCGAAAACATTTCATATATTCGAAAGCTATATACCGTCAAATGCGGCGAATACGCGGTATTTAATCTTCAACGTAGCCTTAATTAATTATGATAATATAAATTTGTTCACTGCTGGACGTAAGCCTTCATAATGCTGTGTGAACTTGTAACATTCGAACTACCATAGAAAGTTGGGGATTAATGTATAACAATAAAACTCCAACTGACTATGGGAGCCGATTGTTTAGACGGCTTCGTCTAGCTCACTCACTCAAATAAAACATAAAATTAACTAAATCATATTTATTTCATATTTAACAATAAAATGAAATGATATTTTGGTATAACAAGCAGATCCTCCCTATAGATTTACAAGAGACTTAGTAATACTTATGGCACTGTTGGATCGTTTGCTAAACGTAGTTGATGATGATGATGGACGTGGTTCTAGAAGTTTGCCATGTAAGTGTCTTCAGGTGGCCGTTGTGTACTTAACGACAGCTGCAGTTTTAATTCGTGGTATTATTCCACTTGTTTACATCGTCGACGATGTGTTGTAGAAGGCTTCAGGAATTCCCTCCCGAAAAGGGGACCAAAAATTTATTGGCCAAATATAAAAGCCAAAAAACCCAAGCAGTTTTGAACTATATAAACTATATAATATAAAATAAATTTTGTAACATAACAGAAAGTTTACATATACGCCTATGATTAAGTTAGCTATTGCGTTTGAATACAGTAAGCCAGGGTAATAAGACAAAAATATACCATGTTCGTGACACTTCAGCAGCCAGGGTACTGAAGCGTTTTTTCGACAGGTAATACCTTTAGGAACAAATTATAACTATTTCCTGCGTAGGATATGGCGGCCATTTTTATTTATAAACAATTAACTGTCAAAAAATGGCATTTTCCACTTTATTTTTCAAATCAACGGAAAACAGTGAAACTTATGATTTTTTTAGTACAAATATCTTCGAAATTATGGAAAAAGCTTTAAAATGACGTATTACAAAGTTTGATATACTCATTTATTGTTAATATAATTGCGAAAAAAGGTCGGAATTGCAAAAAAAATTTCTCAATAACTGTTGTAAAAATTAGTGTACAGCTTTGAAATTTTTGTCAAATGAGGGTTCTTTGGTGCTTAATATGTGATAAAAATTTCAAAGCGATTCATTCAATTGTTTAAATGTTATTCAAATGTTTATCCCAGAGAGCATTTCTTTTGCAATAACATAAGTCAGAAAAAAATGACCTTAGAACCATTCCACAGGTGTCAAATGAAAGAGCATGAGCTACATGTTCAACATGGTTTAAAAAAGTGAATAAAAATGCATTTATTAGTAATAAATAATTATGCAAAAGTGTCGTAAATTTTTCTTTATAAACTTTTTGAATAACTTTTCCAAAAAAATTAACTTTTTTACCCTGTTTTAAGTGCACAACTACCAAGTAATGTTATCTATATCATAATTGATAAAAAATTGTAATAAATATGTATAATTTCTTATATAACAAAATAAAAAGTTTTTAAGGAAAGATTTACGATACTTTTGCATAATTATTTATTACTAATAAATGCATTTTTTATTCACTTTTTTTAAACCAAGTTGAAAATATAGTTCATGCTCTTTCATTTGACACCTGTGGAATGGTTCTAACGTCATTTTCTTCTGTCTTATGTTATTGCAAAAAAATGCTCTCTGGGATAAACAATTTGAATAAAATTTAAACAATTGAATGAATCGCTTTGAAATTTTGATCACATATTAAGCACCAAAGAACCCTTATTTGACAAAAATTTCAAAGCTGTACACTAATTTTTACGACAGTTATTGCGAAAATAATTTTTTTGCAATTCCGACCTTTTTTCGCAATAATATTAACAATAACTGAGTATATCAAACTTTGTAACACGTCATTTTAAAGCTTTTTCCATAATCTCGAAGATATTTGTACTAAAAAAACCATAAGTTTCCCTGTTTTTCATTGATTTGAAAAAAAAGTGAAAAATGCCATTTTTGACACTTAATTGTTTATAAATAAAAATGGCCGCCAGATCCTACGCAGGAAATAGTTACAATTTATAGATATTACCTGTCGAAAAAACGCTTCAGTACCCTGGCTGTTCAAGTGTCATGGAAAATACCTTATTACTTTGGACTACAGGTAAAAGATGAGGATAGAAGATGATTGAAAAATCAAACAGGATATTTAATTATTTGAGCGCCAACTATTTTTAGAAGAAAAGTGATAGTAAAACAAAACAAAAAGTTAATAAATGAATAATATCAATAGAAATTGGAATAAAATAGTTTTTTTAATAAAAATAACAAATGTGTGACGTTTATAATATATTATCGTCTATTCTCGCGACATATTCTACCCAATTCCATTTTGGTTTATTTTCCTACAGCATCATTAATTTCAAACAAATGGTTACGACATTCCGGGATATCTGACGAAACGCCCCTGATGATGCTCTAGGAGCGAAAGTGTTTTCCAATGATGTCTCATCTTATTCTATTTATGTTTAAGTTTTAAAATAAATCTCTAGTCTCCTTGTGGCAGGGCCCATGTAATAATTCCCTTACTAACTCATTTTAATGGTGAATGGTACGCTCATTTTGTGACTCCGTAGCTCGATGGATTTTTTCTCTGATGTAAGGTATATTTAAGTGAAAAAGAAGTAAAAAGCTAGTCTATCTGCTGAAGTCTATCTCAAGATTACTTTGTTTTTAATAACAACTTTTATCAACAACCTGACGGTTTAGCAATGGGTAGTTGCTTATCCCCTTTCTTAGCTGATGTTTTTATGGATCACTTAGAATCCAACTATATCATAAAAAATCCAGAGATCTTACACTGGTTCCGTTATGTTGATGACATTTTAGTCCTCATTTCTGGTAACTCTGATTCAGCTCACAACTTACTTCACAAAATTAATCAAATCCATCCTAATATCACCTTTACCATGGAACTAGAATCTTCTAACTCCATTAACTTTCTGGATTTATCTATTACCAGACTACATGACCACTTCAACTTTGGTATCTACCGTAAACCAACACAGACAGATCATGTTATCCATTCTACTTCTAATCACCCTTTATCATATAAACTCTCAGCTTTTCGCAGTTTTATACATAGATTAAACTCTATCCCTTTATCCGTAACTGAATTCAACAATGAGTTGAATATTATCAAACAGATTGCAGTCAACAATGGTTATGACCCAGACATCATCACTAAACTTCAACAAAAAAGAGAACTCAAATTACTACAACAATCCGCTTTCTCTACATCATCCACAACTACTCCCATCTATGCCTCCTTACCATTCAATAACTCCAAATTATCTGAAAGAGTCAAACATATCATTTCCAATTCTTGTGACAACATAAAAATATCTTTCAAAGTTAATAACACTCTCAGCAAAAGTTTAACTAATACCAAAGATCCTATCCATTATATGAACCGGAGTGGGGTATACAGACTCTCTTGTTCAGATTGTGATGCCACCTACATCGGCAGAACTTACAGATCTCTTTCTACCCGATCTGCTGAACACAGCAAGAGAGATACCACTTCTGCCTTTTCACACCATTTAAAAGTCAATAAACATGAACTTAAGATTCCTGAAGGTGTCCAGTTGATACACAATATTCAACAAAACAATACACTCCGTTTAGACTTATACGAAGATTTGGAGATTGGCAAGGACATGAAGAAGAGTCCCAACTGTGTCAATAGACAAACATCCCTTAACCGCAACTTTGTCCCCATTCACCGCCAATTATTCTCATAATTCCTATTTTTCAACTTCCTCTTTTTATCCTATTCTTTCTCTCTCAACTTTCTCTCCCTTCTTTTTCAAAATTTCCTCTATCCTTCACTGTTTCAAACTCCTTTACCCGACTAACATTATTAACTACTGAACCCTATTAACCATCACCTCGTATATTTAAGTATTCGTGAAGTGTTGGATTACTTACGTACCATGGTGCATTCACTATTGATCTTAGAACTTTAGACTGAAATCTTTGGATGATATTCAGTGATGTTGACTTTGCCCAATCCCAGAGGTGTAGTCCGTAGTACCAAATAGGTTTGAGTTTTGCTTTGTACAGAAGAATTTTGTTTTGGATGTTGAGTTTTGATCTGCGCCCAAGGAGCCAATACATTTGCCGGAATTTCAAGTCTAGCTGTCTTCTTTTGGTCTGGATATGTTTCTTCCAAGTAAGACGTTGGTCAAGATGGAGGCCAAGGTATTTAGCGTCTGTTACTGTTGGTATTTGTACATTTTCTATTCTTACAGGTGGGCATGTGTTGTGGCGGTTGGTAAACGTTATTTGAGATGATTTTGTTTTGTTTACTTTTGTTCGCCATTTTGTGTACCATTCACTGAGTATGTCCAGATGAGGTCTTGTGAGGGGTTGTCAGGTCTTGTGAGGCTTCTATTGAATCTTCATTTACAGCAAGTTTTAGGGCAAGTCTTAGTAAACTGAGTGCTCGATATCTGCTGTTTTTTCCCTAAAATTCATATATTCGAGCATTCAACCATATCCTAACAGGTGGGATGAAAAGTTCATAGGCTGCCACATAGATGGCACTACTGCTATTAAATTCATATGATTTTTAGTCAGTCCTAACCTTTAAAAGATGCGTATATTTATAATTTTATCATCTGTCGAACTATTACATTATGAGGTATAGCATTTTGAGTGAAGCAACTTGTGTTAGTTTAAAAAAAAGGGATAAAAAGGAATTTCGTGTCTTAATAAAGCATTGCTTTTTGGCGAAAATAATACTGTTAAAGCCAAATCTTGGCTTGATAAACATTATTCGGACTATGCACCGGGAAAATCAACCGTTGAGAAATGGTTTGCTAAGTTTAAACGAGGCAAAATGAGCACCGAGGACGATGCATGCAGTGGACGCCCCAAAGAGGCTGTTAACGACGAAAACATAAAAAAAGTCCACAAAATAATTTTAGGTGACCGTAAAGTAAAGTTGTTCGAGATATCTGAGACTCTAAAGATATTAAAGGAACGTCTTGGATATATGGTGCATGAATATTTGAGTATTTGAAAGCTCTGTGCAAAGTGGGTGCCGCGAGAGCTCACAATCGATCAAAAACAACAACGAGTTGATGATTCTGAAAAGTGTTTGAAACTCTTCAATCATAATTAAACCAAATTTTTGCGTCGATATCGAATAATAAAATCAAATTTTATCAAAAAAAATTTCTTACTATGTTATCCCTACGAACTTTTCAGCCCAACGATTATTTTATACATTTAATTGTAAGTTTTGACTTTATTTTGATCTGTTTTCATTGGCTGTTGTGTGTATAATTGATATTTTAAAAGATTTAATTAATATAATATAGTTTATAAACTCGTTATCTTTTTTAACACATTTAGAATCACATGATTGACCCCCATTCACCTGATCGTATGTTATGGTGTTGTAATATTTTTGTATACAGAGATAATTATTTTAAAACTAAAATATTAATATATTTCAAGGTTTATTATCTTTGCAACAGATGCAATTTCTGTAACTGTATACGAGGAGACTCTGAATGATTTGGTTGATTTATAACGAATTATTACGTAAACTTTTGTAAACTTAGATGGTTATTGCATGATCAACGCTGTTATTCTGTTAATTTTCTGATTTCTCGCCGTAAGGCAAAAATTCTTTAAGTAAACCCCAATTATTTTTCAGTTTCTTACCTATCCTAGAGACGGTATTACCTTTTTTTTGAAACACCCTATATACATACTCAGTTACATTCCCTGTTGCGAAATTTATAATTTATCACCATCCAAGAGTACATTACCTAATAGGGCTGTACCGTCGTGTCGCCCCGTTAGCGAAATTATTCCGATTCGATTTTTTTGCACAAACTTATTCAAAAAGAGGTCCTTATAACAAATCCACAGGGTGCCAGGCGGTGTCGTGGTCGAAAAATTGTTTAAACAATTTTTTTTAACAAATTCACAAAAATAATTTTTTCATTTCGAACAATTTTTTTAGATAATTTGGGTCATTCTCAGCAAAAAAAGTATCTTCTGATTTTTTTTCTAAAATTGATTGTTGTCGATTTATACGCGATTTAAAATTTGAAAAATGCGATAATGGCCATTTTCAAGGCTTAATAACTCGAATTAAAAATTATAATTATACAGCGCTATTGTTAATAATTAGAAATAGCTTAATAAAATAATGACAAAAATTCCTTCAGGATCTTGAAGGAGAGGTTTTAGACTTTGATTTGGTCACTTTCTGACTTTCATAATAATAATTTTTAATCGAGTTATTAAGCATTGAAAATTGCCATTTTTGTATTTTTTAAATTTTAAATCGCGTATAACTCGACAACAATCAATTTCAGAGAAAAATCACAAGAGACCTTTATTGCTCAGAATAACCCATATAATCTAAAAAAAAATGTACGAAGTGAAAAATTGATTTTTTGAATTTGCTTAAAAAAATTGTTTAAACAATTTTCCGACCGCTGCACCTACCGGTACTCTGTGGATTTGTTATAAGGACCTCTTTTTGAGTAAGTTTGTGCAAAAAAATCGAATCGGAATAATTTACCGGCGGGGGCGACGCGACGGTGCAGCACCGTCGATAATTATTTTATTTTAAAATTAACACTTATCAAGGTTCAACTGTTTTGACCTACAAAAAATTGCAAACAAAAACGTAAAATTATCATCACTGATAAGAGTTTGAAACTGTTTTCTGGTGGCATGTCTAAGTTAAATATTGTAAAAAAACTTACAAAGAAGTAAAAACTTCGTGTGTAAAATGGTAAAATTAGTGTGTAAAATTATAAATCTATATTATATTCTGCAAAAACACTATTTAGACAAGGTGAAAGCGGCGGGTTCGTTGGAAAAAATATTCCCATGAGATTTTTTTGCATAATCACATTTGTAATACACCCCAGAATAAGGTTCAAGAAGTCGCCCACGAGAAAAGTGGTCCAAATTTTTTTTAACAATTTTTTTTAATCAAATTGCAAAAATTTTTCTCCTAAGTTGATGGTTTTCGAGTTATAAGCAATTTAAAATTTGAAAAACGCAAAAATGGCCATTTTGTAGACTTAATAATTCGGTGAATAATTATTATTATGAAAGACAGAAAGTGACTAAATCAAAGTTTTAAGCCCCCCCCCCCTACATGATCCTGAAGAAATTTGTGTCATTTATTTATTACTAAACTGTTATTTTTAATTATTAACAATAAGCCGTAAGAGCGTATTGACGCGGCTGTCAATGTGAGTGCGAGTAAGATGCCCCATTGGTCTGCCGAAATGGCATCTCTCTCGCACTCACCATAGACGGCCGCCTAATACGTGCTGGCGCTCATTATTATTACTTAAAAATAACAGTTTAGTAATAAAATTATGACAAAATTTTCTTCAGGATCTTGTAGGGGGGGGGGGGGCTTTAAACTTTGATTTAGTCACTTTCTGACTTTAATAATAACTTTTAACCAATTTATTAAGCCTTGAAAATCGCCATTTTTCGTTTTTTTTTTTTAATTTTAAATTGTTTATATATCGAAAACGATCAACTTCAGAGAAAAATTACAAGAAACCTTTTTTGTCCAGAACGGTCCAAAAAAACCTAACAAAAACTTGTACGGGCCAAAAATATTGATTTTTACAATTTGATTAAAGCAAAATTGTTAAAAAAAATTGGACCACTTTTCACGTGGGCGACTTCTTGAACTTTATTCTGGGATGTCTCACGAATGTGATTATGCAAAAAAATCTCATGGGAATATTTTTTCTAACGAACACGCCGTTTTCGTCTTGTCTAATTATACAACCATCCCCTTTACTATTTAAATCTGCAACATCTTTCCTTAAGTTCTAAGCTTATCTTTCCTATCTGCCTATTACTCAGTAGAATAGTTTCTTAAGGGGGTAGTCGCAAAATTTCGGCTCCATTGCTTTTAAATGCATTTTTTTTAATCCTGAGAAAACTAATAAATATTTTTGAAAAATGTAAACGCAGAATGAAAGATTACCTTATTAATGAGGGCCGAAAGTCCTTGAAAACTTCTATAATGTTTATTGTAATAAGTTACAAGGGCGAAATGAAAAAAGAGAAAGTTTAGTGTGATTTTTAATTTGAAATATTTCATTCAAAAGAAACTTTTTGTTTATTCTAAGGAACTTTCGGCCCTCGGTAATAATGTAATCTTTCATTCTCCGTTTAAATTTTTCAAAAATAATTACTAGTTTTCTCAGGATTCGAAAAAAAATTTATGCATAAAAAGCATTGCAGCTGGAATTTTGCGCCTCCCCCTTAATGAATAACTAAGAAACTACAGTACCCTTTTTACAAATAACTAAAGTATTTTTTAGCTATATTTGGGTATCATCTTTATTATACCATGCAGCAGCTTAGACTTATTAGTTCCTAAGGTTGTATTATGCCATTTATTGAAATTTTGTAATATAGTGTTTTTTGTTGTATCATTTTTTTATTATCATGTTTTTTTTTACATTATCTTTTATTTTGTAATATCAATGATTTATGTGATTTCAGTAAATTGTTATTGTTATTTTCTGACTCTTTGTATGATTTGTCCATAAAATTGTACAATTGTGAGTGACAATAAAGCTAATTTCTATTCTATAGCCCATAGCATATTTCTAATAGTGCAGTTACTGAAGGTTTTCACCTCCGATTTCGTTGCATCTCCAGCGATTTTCATCAAAATTGGTGAGTGGTTAGAGGATACCTCAAAGAAGAAAAGTGACATGGTGTCAACTTGCACTTTTACCCTTGGGGTGGAGACCACCCCTTGTCGGGGATGAAAAATATTTTATTAAAAATATCCCCATAAATCGATAGAGGGACAAATTCCAAGCAAAATTTGTTATATAAAGTAATTAAAATAAATCAATACTTTTTGAGTTAAATTTTTTTTAATTTTTCGTAAAAAAACTGCATGCTTTAAAGCAGTTTTTCATAAATAACTCAAAAACTGTAAGTTTTTGCAGAAACATTATCCTTATCAAAATTGAAGATAGTAAAAAATCGAACAAATTCTTACTTGAAAAATCGTTTATTATTAATTCAGTTAGTTATAGGTTATAGCTAATTGAATATACAGAGAGTAACATAAACACTTCCATAATTAATTATAAAGGGTGTCCAAAAAAATTTTTTAATTCAATTATTTAACAAAAAAAAGAAGAATGCATGTAATTTATTTAATTCAAAATTCATTTTACTGCTGTCCTGAATCAGAAAAAATGTTTATTTCACAAATAAATAATGGTTTTTCGCTTAAATTAATGTTTAAACTTCCAAAAGGCAGGTGGCTGGCGGGAGCTGGCTTGATCATTGAATTTAATCGATAAGCAATGTTTAATGGTGAAATAAACATTTTTCTCTATTTTCGGGTAACAGTAAAATGTATTTTGAATTACATAAATTACATCCATTTTTCTTTTTTTGTCAAATAATTTAATTAAAAAAATTATTTTGGACACCCTGTATAAATGATTATTTAAATGTTTATATTACTGAATAGAGAATTGAATAACCTTTCAAATGAGCTAGCACATGACCCCTATTTCCATTTAAAAAAATCATTGATACGTCATCACGCCCAGATGGATGACGTCACTAGTATACCATATATGCCACAATATCATAACTTAAAAATAAAAATCGACCTTTTTCGGGATTTTTCCTTAAAGTCGCCGGTTTACGAAATAACGAATTTATTCCTTTCATTTGCACCATACACCATACTGTATATTTTTTTCGGCGAGTACTCAAATCTAAGTATTCATCAAATAACGGGAAATATATGAGGCGCCTAGGCTTCACAAGGGGTGTAAGTGACAATTTTTAGGAAATTAGGTTAAATACAAAAATGGACCGCCAAATACATAGAAAACATAGAGGCTTCAAACTGTCTACATAAAATAACAGTAAGATGATCAAAAATGACAAGTCATTGAAAACATGCTAAATAGTACCTACCTAGCTTTTTTAAATTTATCTAGAACTTTGAACAAAGTTTTCTCAAAATTTGGCAGTTACACCCCTTGCATTCTAAGGGCCTCATATATAACCTTTAGACCCTTCTACCCTCTCGAGTGTAGGTAAATAAATAACGGGAAAACGATATCAAAATATACTTAACATTTGTCAAAGTACTTGGGAACGCCTATCAAATGAGCTCCAGAAGAAGTTGATAGCATCAAAATTAGGCAAGTTATGATGAAAATAAGATGACCCTTTCGATTTTTTTAGAAAAAAGTGAAAGATATAAAATAAGTCATTTAAACAAAAATTAAAGTTTATAGTATTCCCAATAAAACTTCCTTTATTTTAGAATAATAAGTAATGACTTCTAAAATTTTAAGTGCATATTTTTGAAAAAAAAAATATGATTTAAAAAAATCATAATTTTTCAAATTTTCGTAATTTTCATTTTATTTTATAATAACTCCAAAATTTGGAAAATATACTTCTCGATATACGTAAAAAATGTAGAGAACCAAATTTTAATTTTTTCTTTAACAAATATTTTACTTTCTTTTATTATTTTGGTAGGATAAAAAAATAACAGATAGAAACGTTTAAATCCTAAATTTTACTGCGAGAACCATTTAACCGGGGCACTTTAGCCTTTTGTCTTTAATAAAATATGGGATTTAAAAGATTAAGTTTAATACAGTTTTTTAGCCCTTGAAATTTTCATTCAAATGGGTTTTAGATGATCAAAAAACTAATGCTTTTAGATGATCACACAAATTAATGGAGTTATTCTAAAAAAAGACAAAAAAGACAAAATTTTTGGAGCATAAATTTTGAAAAAATTTTGGATCATACATTTTATTTCTATCAACGTCTATTTTCTATATATTATTCTATGTATATATATTTGATAGATATTTATGAGTACTTTGACAAGTGTTTGACAAATGCATCGTTTTCCCATTATTTAAGCTTGAATTTGATAGATATAGATAGACTTTGTATTAAATTATATTGACTTTATAATAAGTTAATAAATCTTAATTTTCAATGTTGTCAAGATAAATCCAAATGAACTATTGCCGTTCTTCCCTTGTACCCTTCATATACATTCAACTATCTATAACCCACTTTGAAATTAATACTAAAAGGTTTTTCAAGTCCGGGATTTATTCCATTTTTTATTATCTTAAATTTTGGCAATAATAACTTTTTTGTAAAAACATAGTTTTTGAGATATTTATGAAAAACCGCTTTAAAACATGAATTTTCTTCTCGAGAAAGCAAAATCTTTGATCTTTAATAACTCAAAAAGCATACTTTATCTAACAAATTTTGTTTAGAATTTGTCCCCCTATCGATTTATGGGTTTATTTTTAATAAAATAATTTTCACCCCCGAGAAGTGGTGGCATACACCCCCAGGGTAAAAGCGCAAGTTGGAACCATGTCACTTTTGTTCCTTGAGGTATCCTCTAACCACTCACCAATTTTTCTTAAAATCTATAGAGGTTCACTGAAATCGAAGGTAAGAACTCATAACCGTCTTCAGTGACTGCACTAAATGTTTATGTGTATTTTATAGCGGTACGTCACCCGTTTTCACTTATTTAACCTTTAAAAAATAACAATCTTAAGCTTATTGTATACGACAATTTACTCCGTCTGTTTCAAAGACGAGTCGCATCTCAGAATTCTCCTAAGTAAATTTGTATGCGGTTTCTGTTTTCTTTTATATTACCTTATTTGTAACATCATGATAGGAAAAGGCAGTCCAAACTCATTACTGTTTGATCAATAATTCACGGCATAACGAGACAAAATAAATCTACAAACAGCGGTAATAATAATTAATTATATTTGTAGTAAACCGTTGAACTTTTTTTCAAGTTGCATAATTTTATTACATTACATGAGGACCATTTGGTCATAGCCTAAGAAGCTATGCGCAAAAAATGTCGATTTCATGCACTAATTAATTGATTTTTGAAAATGAGTCTGTGTTATAAAGGGCGATGTCAGAAACAACTTGCCAGTCCGCGCAACAACAAATTTTTGGTTATTATTGATTTATTAGACTTGAAGGGGTAATATATGCTCTTTTTGAGTCAAATTATTGTAAAGCCTACGGTACCTGACTATAAAATATAGTCAAAAGTGATAAAATTACATTCGATAAGCTTTAATTTAAACTTTTGTACATACTCATTGAAAAACGGTACTTTATCAAAATGGCCTTATTTGTAAAAATAATTATATAGTTGGTTCGCTAATTTAGGGCACAACTATTTAGTAATTTAAATAATTATTTTCTTGTGAAGTTAGTCCCATTTTGAAGGACCAGACGTGGCTGAAAATTACTACACAACCAAGCACACATGCGTATAGCTAAAATTAAGGGGATGGGAGGAAAATGCAAAATTTTGACGCATATCTAAATTTTCAATGTGTTTTAAATGTATTCATTTTTTTCGAATCCTGATAATAAATATTTTTGAAAAATTTAAACGTAGAATGGAAGATTACATTATTACCGAGGGCCGAGAGTCCCTGAAAACTAAAATATTATTTATTTTAATAAGTTACAAGGGTGAAAATAAAAGAAAAATTTAGTGTGATTTTTAAATGTAAATATTTCATTCAAAAGAAACTTTTTATTTATTCTAAGGGGGTATTCTTTTTAAAAATCATTACTCGGGGCGTTTTTGGGTCGCTGACGACGAATATTACATTGGAAGTGATCTACGGAGTACCTGGTACCCAGGGTACCTACTGTTTACCTCGTTTTCTGGAGTTTTCGGCAAATTCATTAAAAAATTAGTCACACATCATTAGTTACGAGATAAACAGTAGGTACCCTGGGCACCAGGTACACCGGAGATCACTTCCGCTGTCACATTCGTCGTCAGAGACCCCTAAGTAATGAATTTTTACTAATTTTTTAATGAATTTGCCAAAAACTCAAGAAAACGAGGTAAACAGTAGGTATACCCTGGGTACCAAGTATGTACTCCGTAGAGCACTTCCGATGTCATATTCGTCGTCAGCGACCCAAAAAAACCCGAGTAATGATTTTTGGCTAAATTTTTAATGAATTTGCCAAAAACTCCGTAAGAACTAGGTACCCTGGATACCAGGTATTCCGGAGATCGCTTTCGATGTCATATTCGTCGTTAGCGACCCCAAAAACAGCCGAGTAATTATTTTTGACTAATTTTTAATAATTTTTCTGCCGAAAACTCCACAAGACGAGGTAAACAGTAGGTAGCCTGTGCAACAGGTACTCCGGAAATTACTTCCGATGTCATATTCGTCGTTAGCGGCTCCAAAAACCCCCAAGTAATGATTTTTGACTAATTTTTAATCAATTTGCCGAAAACGCCACAAGACGAGGTACTCAGTAGGTACCCTGGGCACCAGGTACTCCGGAGATCACTTTTGACGTCATATTCGTTTTTAACGACCCCAAAAACCTCCGCTTAACAAATTTGAACTCATTTCCGCCGATAATTGACGAGTTTTGAATTTTTTTTATTGTCTGTTTGAGATGCACTTTAAGAATGCATTTTTTGTATGCAGTTTTTCAATATTATATCATGGCTACGGTTCACAAAGTTTCCTGGCGCATTCACGAATCGAATGCAAAAAAGAATTATTAAGATCCGTCTTGTCCTTTTTTTTTTCGGAGGTTCAGAGCTTTATTGCTTCAACTAACATTGTAAATTCAAATCAAGATTTCCACAGCTTATACATTGTAAAATATGATTCGGGAGTGCTCCGAGTAGCATTTAACTTGTCTTGGTTTGTTTATTTCTACTGCATCTTGAATGTAAATTTAGTATAGTATGTACTCAATTCGTGAGTAAGAACGAAGGTAAATAAACACAGTTAAGATCTAATTTCGTTTTATAGACCACCACCATTTGTTTATGCATATTTCTACCTCTTGATCTCTTCAGAAATCATTTATATGTTAATAAAAGTAGCTACGTACCAGTAAATATACAATAAAATTATTTGTCTCTGTTCTAATTTATAAACAGTGCCAATATACAACTTTTTTATTGAGAAGCAGATTAAAGGAAGCTGTATGACACTTTAAAACACGGGGCCACAAATCAGTTGCATATACCCAAACAGGTTTAAAAATATGTATGTACATAGTATAATAGTAGGGTAGTCAATGAGGGTGTTTGGCTCCGAATTCCATCCTACTACATCGATTTACTTGATATTTTCACAGTAAGTAGGGAATAGCTCAAGAAACAAAGTCTACCCTATGCCAATGTGCGCTTTTATCTTGGGGGAGGTTCCCACCCCTTCTCGGGGGTGAAAAATGTTTTGGTTAAAATAGCCACGGAAGAGGCTAGAGAACCTAATTTTAAGCAAAACTGTTCTATAATTATTTTTTGAAAACTCAATACTTTTTGAGTTATTCGTGGTTGAAAATTGGCCATTTTCATTGAAAAATTACACCTTTTCGGACGGATTTTTGCGAATACCTTAAAAACTATGCATCTAACAAAAAAACTATATAAAATATTTCTGTAGGTTATAAAAAAAAAACAAAGAGATTTGTTCCTTAAAAAATCTTCTAGTTAAAATACAAAGAAGGGTATGGTAGGTAAGAAGAGTTTGTTTTTTTGCTACATGCTCAAATCGGTTTATTCAACTTGAAATAACAGAAACTGTCGATTTTAGGTGTATAATGATACTAATAATTTTTGTAGGGCTTGAAAAGACCTTTAAAATGAACAATACTAAATGTCGATCACATACAAACTAAGCGAGATATTCTGCAAAAAAGTTGATGACTAATGTATTTTAAGAAGAAATGAGAAGTATATTTAATCCCTCATCCATCAGAACTTAAATACATCGTTTTCCTTCTACAATACTTTTTATTATAGTGTTATTTCTATGTTAAAAAAGTTTGACTGGACTAAAATGAACGGTTTTTGAAAAAAATAATATTAAATTATAGAGCGCATTTTTAAATTAAGAGATACGAAAAAAGATACCACACAAAAATATAAGGTTTTTTCAGATATTTGATCTTCTTTTTTTCCAAAACCATTCATTTTAAACCCCGTCCAACATTTTGAACATAAAAATAACACTACAATCAAAGGTATCGTAGTAGGAAAACGATGCATTTACATTTTGGTGGATGGGGGTTAAAATTACTTCTCATTTTTTCTTAAAATACATTAGTTATCAATTTTGTTTGCAGCATATCTCGCTTAGTTTTAATGTAATGGACCTCTAATATAGCTCATTTTAAAGGTCTTTTCAAGCACTACAAATGATATTAGTAGCATAATACACCTAAAGTTGACCGTTTCTCTGATATTTTAAGTTGAATACACCAATTTGAGAATGTACCAAAAAACAAACTATTTTCACCTACCATATCTCTTTTTGTATTATAACTAGAAGATTTATGAAGGCAAGCTTCTCTTTGTTCTTTTATAACCTACAAAAATGTTTAATATAGTTTTTTAGTTAGATGCATAGTTTTTAAGGAATAGGAATGTTCACAAAAAATTAAAAAGTCATTTCAAACATGTAAAACGATTAAGAAACACCCTAGGAATAATTGTCCAAAATTTCAACAAAATTGAAAAAGCCTTTTAGTCCTGTCGCCAGGGGGGGTACAACGGCCTCGTTAATTCAGATGGACTTACTCAAGTTTTTTTTATGTATTTTGACCCGTAGAACACGAATTTTTTGGGTAACAGTTGATCCGGATGTCGATAAGATTGTTATAGACCAAGAACTTGAGGAATCAAATAACAGCGATTTTTGGCAAAACAAAACAATATTTTGTATTTTTTGGGCCATTTTAAGTAAAAAATATTTCTACAAGTTTTTTCGTAGGATGCACAGTTTTCGAGATAAACGCGGTTGAACTTTAAAAAAATCGAAAAATTGCAATTTTTGAACCCGAATAACTTTTGATTAAAAAATAAAATAGCAAGTCTGCTTACCGCATTTGAAAGTTTAAGTCAAATTATATCGGTTTTGATTATTTGCATTGGTAAAAATTTATTTTTTTATTGTTTAACAAAGCTATAAACACGTAGGGTTTCCCGTGCTTTTACATGCGTTTTAACGCATGTAACGTAGAAATAGTCTTGATTGCACTAGTACCTATTCTACCTACTCGTTCGATTTTAAATGAGAAATCATAGAAACATCACTCACGCACTAGTTGTTTGTAGCTTTGTTTAGCAATAACACAATAAATTTTTAGCAATGCAAATAATCAAAACCGACATAATTTGACTTGAACTTTCAAAGGCGCTAGCAGAATTGCTATTTTATTTTTTAATCAAAAGTTTTTCGGGTTTAAAAATTGCAGTTTTTCGATTTTTTGAAAGTTCAACCGCGTTTATCTCGAAAACTGTGCATCCTACTAAAAAACTTGTAGAAATATTTTTTGCTTAAAATGACCCAAAAAATACAAAATATTGTTTTGTTTTGCCAAAAATCGCTGTTATTTGATTCCTCAAGTTCTTGGTCTATAACAATCTTATCGACATCCGGATCAACTGTTACCCAAAAAATTCGTGTTCTACGGGTCAAAATACATAAAAAAAATTTGGGTAAGTCCATCTGAATTAACGAGGCCGTTGTACCCCCCCTGGCGACAGGACTATTTCTATAAAAAATTTTTATTACAAATCTAGCATTATTTTAAATTTCAAGAACGCTTCTCTATTGGCCTGACGTCACTAGTTGCATACCCCAAGCGCGCGCCATTCTCATAGTGTTACTGTTTACCTGTTTGACGTTTCAGGTCATTTTATTTTGGTCTCTTCTTGTTTTATCAGGGTTAAAGTGGAGTTTTATAGTGAATTTGTTTAGTTTAAAGTGGATAGACTGTTTGTAAGGACATATTTTGGGTTTTACAAAAATAAACAAATAAAATGGAAGAAGGTTTTCAGAAAGCCGATTCGTATAAACTACCGACTGTAGTGTAGATGTAACAATGGTGTATGATTTATTGGCATCTTGTAAAAAAATAAATCTACCACAGCTTTACTGAGTGTATATTCCATATAATTTTCCATGTCTTCTTTAAGCTAAAAAAATAAATGCTTAATACTCCACAAAAAAAATAGAGAAAGTTGTATGCATGCATTGTACGCATGCATATTGTATACATACATTGGCTGGTTATTACTTTACCTTGGTTTAGGTGTATTAAAAATATTTTTATTCTTCTTCATGTGCCTTGTCCGTTGTGGACGTTGGCTATCATCATGGCAATTTTAATTTCATTTGAGGCGTTTCTGAATAACTCGATCGATTTTTGTCCAAATTATTGGCGTAAGTTTTTAAGTCATGAGTGTCTTTTCTTCCGGGTCCGTGTTTGCTCTCTATTTTACCTTGCGTTATCAGTTGGAGTATACGATATTTATCATGCCTCATGATATGACCGAAATATTTAAGATTTCGTTTCTTAATTGTAAAAGAGATTTCTTTTTGTTTTCCAATTCGACGCAATACCTGTACGTTGGTGTGGGTCGCCCAGGATATTTTGAGGATACGTGGGTACACCCACATCTCGAATCCCTCTAGCTTTTTCATTAATATTTCCATTATTGTCCAGGCCTCTGCGCCATATAGCAAGACCGGAAATAATAACATTTTAGCAGCCGCATTTTTAGTGGGAGAGATATTATGTCGCAATGGGTGAAAATATTTCTCATGCATGTTGTTAAATGTTGCTATGTCCTTTTCAACTCTAGATCTTATTTCGGTTGTTTCGTATTTCGAGTTGACAACTGTTCCAAGGTAAAAAATATTTTTGAACTTGGGTATTATACATTTTCATTTCAACCAATCTTTTCACTAAATTATTAATAATTTTAATATAATTTAAAGTCATACCTACATCCACATGTAGTTATTTCAAGGTTTACTTTTACTGTACCTATGTATTATTAGAATCCCGTTTTTAGGAATATCCCAGTTTAAGGAATACAAATTTGAGGTCCCGAAACTTTTTCATTTACTCTTTAGTAGGTGCAACATCTTGGTCCAATGCTATTTAAATTCATTCATTTTTTTTCGAATCCTGAGAAAACTAATAATAAGTATTTTTGAAAAATGTAAATGCAGAAAGAACAATTACATTATTACCAAGGGCCGAAAGTCTCTGGAAAACTTCTATAATGTTTATTTTATTAAGTTAGTTCTTTAAGTTAGTTATTTTAAGTTCTAGCTGCAACAAACCATTTCTTTTTCTGTTTTAAATTGGCTGGAACGGTAATAAAAATCTTGTCAGAACTGTTTTTTGATGTATTTACACACCCAGGAACAAAACACCACTTATTTGGCTTTATTTTTAATAATTAAATACGTAAAAAACTGCGCACATTCAAATACACTGAGTAAATAAGTATACAAAACTAGTCGTCGATCAAAGACGTTACGACTGCTGACGTTACAGACCGTAGCCTCGCTGCAGGGTACCGTTTTTCTAGCCTCCAAGAAAATCAACATTATGAACTCATTTATCTTAAAAAATATACATTTTTAAACAGTTTTATGATTGTTATGTTTTTATATACCTTGTAATCTATTGAATTTAACTATATTTAAAAATTAGTGAACATCCCTATTCGCAAAAAACCGTTCGAAAAGGTATTATGTTTCAATGAAAATGGCCAATTTTCAACCACGAATATGAAACCAAAAGTATTGAGTTTTCAAAAAAAAATTTAGAACAGTTTTTACTTACAATTAGGTTCTCTAGCGAATTCCGTGGTAATTTTAACCAAAAATTTTTCCACCCCTAAGAAGGGGTGGGAACAGTGGTGTCATGGCAAAATTAGCAGTGCGGGAACGCACTGCTAATTTTTGTTTACAAAACCTAAATTCTCTATTATTTTTTTTTTCTTTTCTTAACCAGTGAGGGAACGGCGTTCCCACGCGTTCCCACACGATGACACCACTGGGTGGGAACCACCCCCAAGATAAAAGCACACATCGGCATAGGGTAGACTTTGAATTAGGAGATAAGTAGAAGCTAGGCCCAAAATTTCATTAAAATCCATGCAGTAGGATAGAATTCGGAGGTAATATCCTATTCTTGCTCCCATTGACTGGCGTATAGGACATATTCTTCTTCCTTCAAAATGTTTCATGCATTTATTTTAACAGTCCCGACAAATACCATGCCCGTAGCACGTATCATTAAAATGATAAGTGCTTGTGTAGATTAACATTCAAAATTGCTTTTTATTCTTGATATGGAATCTATATTTGTTAATTGGGTGTGTACAGTTTAACCAATTCGGTTGTTTAATAATAATATTAAGAATCGCGAATTTGTGAGTGTAAATACAGTCCCGGTGTTGTAGTCTATTTATTCACGGTGTTTTGCTCAGAATTTTAAAGAACCGCTTATAGCTAACCTGTCAAAGAAAAAAAAGTGATATTGTGCCGATGTGTGCTTTTGCTCTTTGCCTGCTCGGGGGTGGAAATATTTAATCTCAAAATATCCTCGAAAATCGATAGATACTTCAATTTTAAGCAATATATTTTATATAGACTTTTTTGGTAAGTTGATATTTACCAAGTTATTCATGATAGAAATTGATGATTTCCTACATTAAAAGTTGCTTGTTTTTGAGTGGATTTTCAAAAATAACTCTAAAACAGTGCGTTTTTACGAAACTCATTAAAATAAAAAAAGAAACCTAAAATATCGAATCGAATGCTTATCTTTTAAATTACTATTATCGCGACAATACAACCCAAGTTACAGCCTAATTACGGTCAGGGTCTTTTCAAATTAACCTTGAATCTAACTTTTTATCATTACATAACGTAAGAAGGATAGATTTTTCGAAAAAAAAATATAGAAATAGTTTTTAAATATTTTAATGAGACCTTTAAAAATGAGCTAAGTTAAAAGTGATTTGGATCAAAAATGACTTATTCGTAATAACAAAAACGAGTTATTATAAAAACCAAACGATTGCCGTTAAAAGAAAAATTAGTCAAATGGGTGAATTTTCCACAAAACTAAAAATTAACATTATTCCATGTACAATTAGCCTTATTTATATACTGACTCTTGTCGTAGAATTTTAACCAGATTTGAAAAAAGAAACTTCAATTTACTTATTAAATTTATTTTTTGAAACTTTATAATTTTTTTCCATTTTTTCAAAATTACTCGAAAACTAGAAGAAATTTGAAAAATATACACCAGTACTAAAATGTAGTATTTTTTACTGAAAATTTTACATTTTTTCTAAATTTTTCTATGATAAAAACTAAAGTTTGCACATAATTGTGAGAAGCACTATTTCTAAGCTTTTTAAATGGTATGCTTTAAATATTAAAAATTTCTAAAAAGACCAACTTTTGAAAACTTGTAACCCTTACAATCCCCTACAAAATAAGCTTTGTAACAATGAAATACAGTCGGAAAATGAAAGAATACCCATGAACGATCACATCAATCACTTATTTTGTATTTGCTGTCTTTTTTTATAAATAACAAACGTTTGTTATAGAACAAGATAGCAAATACAAAATAAGTGATTGATGTGATCCTTCATGGGTATTCTTTCATTTTTTTCAACTATGTATTTTGGAGCAGGAAAATACTCGTACCTAATCGTATACTCTTTAATATCGTATACTATACATTGTTTATGTATGTATTAGTAGATTAGTAGCCTTATTTTTGGGGGTTGAAACAACCAAATATTGAAGAAAATAAAAATAATAAGGAAATTTTGTTTTGTTGCACTCACAACATTGAGCAATTTGAAATTATAGTACAGTCGGAAAAATGAAAGAATACAAAAACAAACATACAATACATAACAAACAAACGTTTGTTATTTATAGAAAATGACAGCAAATACAAAATAAGTGATTGATGTGATCGTTCATGTGTATTCTTTCATTTTTCCGACTGTAAATAATTTTTATACATTAGTTTTTAAAGGGTGGTTGTTAAGGTTTGAAGAAGTGCATATCTATAAGTAGATTTATAATTATTAGTAAAATAAATGTAAGCTACCGTAAGCAAAAATCATTTTTTGAATAAAGGACCCCGCAGAAACCTTATGGGAAATGGCTCTCTCTCAAATGCTCTGAAACTTTGGATCTGGTAGTCCTTGATGTGTAGAACAAAAGACTCAATGGGCACGTAGCTCCAAAAAATCATGGTTTTAAGATATACGCCTCTGACGTTATAGGTACAATGAGGACGTTTGAGTTGGAATAAATTGATTTTCTCGAGAATGGGCGACTCTGGAGATAAATTACGAATTAGATCGATTTTTATTTTTAAATTATAATTTTTTGGCATATATATCATACTAGTGACGTCATCCATCTGGGCGTGATAACGCAATCGATGATTTTTTTAAACAAGAATAGGGGTCGTGTGATAGCTCATTTGAAAGTTTATACAATTATCTATTTACTAATATAAACATTAACATATAATTATTTATACAGGGTGCCCAAAAATTTTTTTGAATTAAATTAATTGAGACAAAAAGAAGAATGTAAAGAAAACAGAAAAAAATGTTAATTTGAAAAATAAACATCGCTTTTCGCTTAAATTAAATGTTCAAACTGCTAAGAGGCAGGAGGGTGGCAGCTTTAATATTGAATTTAAGCGAAAAACAATATTTATTTATCAAATAAACATTTTTTCCTGTTTTCAGACAACAGTAAAATGTATTTCGAGATAAATAAATTAAATACATTTCGAAATAAATAAATTAAATACATTCTTCTTTTTGTCTCACCTAATTTAATTCAAAAAAAATTTTTTAGGCACCCTGTTTAAATAATTATGTTAATGTTTTTATTGGTGAATAGAGAATTGAATAACCTTTCAAATGAGCTATCACACGGCCCCTATTCTTATTTAAAAAATTATCCATTGCGTCATCACGCCCAGATGGATGACGTCACTATGATATATATGCCAAAAAATTATAATTTAAAAATAAAAATCGACCTAATTAGTAATTATTTATCTCCAGAGTCGCCCATTCTCGAGAAAATGAATTTATTCCAACTCAAACGTCCTCATTGTACCTGTAACTTCAGAGGCTTATATCTTAAAACTGATTTTTTGGAGCTACGCGCCCATGAGTCTCTTGTTCTACACATCAAGGACTACCAGAACCCAAACTTTCAGAGAATTTGACAGAGAGCCATTTCCCATAAGGTTTCTGCGGGGCCCTTTCTTTGTAAGGGTAGTTTAACGGTTGAAAATATTAAATACTTCAGGGGGTAGGCGCAAAATCTGGTCCAATGCTATTTAAAGGCATTCTTTTTTTTCGAATCCTGAGAAAACTAATATGTATTTTTGAAAAATTTAAACGCAGAATGAAAGATTACATTATTATTGAGGGCTGAAAGTCCGTTAGAATAAACAATAAGTTTCTTTTGAATGAAATATTTGAAATTAAAAATCACACTAAATTTTCTCTTTTTTTCACCCCTATAACTAATAAACGTTTAGAATTCTTCAGGGACGGCCTCGGTAATAATGTAATTTTTCATTCTGCGTTTAAATTTTTCAAAAATACTTATTAGTTTTCTCAGAATTCGAAAAAATGTATGCATTTAAATAGCATTGGACCAAGATTTTGAACCTACCCCCTTAAGAAATTATATTATAAATATAAAATAAAGTTTAAATCACTGCAATCATTACGTAATTTAAAGTTGCACAGTATTTTTACAAATTTTTACCTAACGGGTAGTTTTCAAGGACTGAAAAATAGTTATAAACTATAAAATACATTCTTACAATGAGAAACGGATCTTTATTTAACATACTTATACAATTTAGATTTAAATACCGCGTATATCAGCTGTTTTTAGTTTTTGGTAAAAAGGGTAGTTTTCACCTCTTAAAAACAAAGATCACCTGTTCTAGTCATATCACTTTTAAAGAGGAAGATAAAATAAGCACACTTGCAAAATTTCATCTAAATTGGAACGGTTCTTTAGAATTCGGAGGTTTTGTAATATGTACACTCCTGGTCAAAAAACCCGGACACTTTGTATTAACCGGCATGTGCCATTCACTTACTGCGCAAATCGCCATGGACTACCCAAATACTGTCAGAATTCTCTTTTTGAATTAGCCTGCTTGTAGCCCTGACATGAATCCATTAGAACATTTATGAGACATTTTAGGGAAAAAGATTAAAAAGAGGCAACTATTGCCAAAAACGATTCAAGAGCTGTAAATAGCGTCGGGAACAGTCAACTGTGTTCGATTAAAACTGTATTTTTTCTTTAGTTTAATTTTTCAAACAATGTTAATTTTTTCGCGTTACTTATTTTATTACATTAGTCCAGGGCGCATCTGTTTTGAGATGGACGTTGAGAGGCGACTCATATTTTTTTGCAGAAATTGCTTGGAATTAACTCATATAGTAATAATAATAATATGTAATTGAATTATCCTCCCACTCAAAAAGGTCCGGAACATTGTTTAAATAATCAAAATGTCAAAAAATGAAGGAAAAATTCGATTTTTTTCTTCATTTTTTGATTATAACTTTAAAAGTATTCACTTCCGAGAAAAGTTGCACTGACATAAAAGTTGCGCAGTTAAATTTCCTATAATATAGGATTGGTTAAAAATTTTAAATATTGTCACCCTTGCTGCAAAATAACAATAATTGCGAAAAAAACATAAAAAAAAACAAGTATTTGCATTTTACGTTTTTCAACCATTTATACTACACTTACAACGTTCATATTTTACCCAGAAAAACGCTCTGATATAATAAAACAATACTGTACATTTCATTAACATCGGTTCAATAGATTTTGCAAAATAAATTTTGCAATGCAGCTTTCGCAAAAAAATTCATTTTTTCAAAGTGTTGCAGGACTGAACACAAAGCAGATAGCAAGTTGAGTTTTTTACCAATAAAGAAGAGTACTCTACCTTTCATGTGCAATTTGCAAAATTAAAATCGGTTAACTACCGCGGCGGCAGGAATTTTTTTAAATAAACATTAATTTTTGGTGCTACGCGCAGGACAGCGCTGTTCGATTCACACAAGGTGATTTCGACCAAAATGTCTTTCAATTTTTATCTAATATATTATTTTCTTACTCTATATTTTGTTGTATTTTAATATTTTAATTGCACAAAAATCAAACTTGTGAAATATTGTTTAAACAATTGCATATGTTTAAAAATAATAAACTTTTATTCTCTAAGTTAAAATATATGAACAAAGAAAGTGTTTGCTAAAAAAATGTAATTAAGGACAAAGCATGTGTTTTTATTTTGCAATAAACAAATTTATTTATTTATATCAAAATGTACTAAAAATTAAAATTTATCAATCATTATCAAAGGTCATTGGAATGCTCAATCAGAGCAAACGTATCCGCTGTCCTGCGCGTAGCACCAAAAATTAATGTTTATTTAAAAAAATTTCTGACGCCGCGTTAGTTAACCGATTTTAATTCTGCAAATTGCAAAAAGTAAAAAAAAATTCAACTTGCTGTCTGCTTTATTTTCGGTCCTGCAACATTTTGAAAAAATGATTTTTTTTGCGAAAGCTGTATTGCAAAATCTATTAAACCGATCTTAATGAAATTTACAGTATTGTTTTACTATATCATAAAGTTTTTATGGGTGAAATATGAAGGACCTAAGTGTAACGTAAATGGCTGAAAAAAGTAAAATGCGAATACATGTTTTTTATGTTTTTTTTCGCAATTATTGCTATTTTGCAAAAAGGGTGACAATTTTTAAAATTTGTAACTAATCCTATATTGTAGGAAATTTAATTACGCAACTTTTATGTCAGTGCAACTTTTCTCGGAAATGAATACTTTTAAAGTTATCATCAAAAAACGAAGAAAAATATTGAATGTTTTCTTCATTTTTTGACATTTTGATTTTTTAAACAACGTTCCGGACCTTTTTGAGTGGGAGGATAACTCAAATATTATTATATGAGTTATTTTCAAGCAATTTCTGCAAAAAAATATGAGTTACTTCTCAACATCCAAATGTACTAATATTTTTACAGATGCGCCCTGGTCTACATACTTTTTTTTAATTACTTATTTTGCCTATTATTACTTTTTTAACGACGGACCGCAGGCGTTTGGATACAATTAGCGTCTCTTTGAAAAGACAATGACGTCGCCTTTGCAAAGTAACAAGACACTTACTCAACACACACACTTCACATTACACCTGAGTTAGTGATAAGTTATACAATTACGTGGCTAAAAGTTCTAGTTCTAAACCAAGGCCAGAATCAGAGAAAAAAAAACTTTTTTAACGTTTTACAGAAACGACTTCTATTAGTAATATTTACTTGCTCCTCATTTAAACTACTTAACACCTACAGAATTTGAAAAAACATGTAAAATGCAAGTGTCCGGATTTTTTCACCAGGAGTGTATTTTACCGTGAGTGAATGGACTATTAGTCTGCCGCTAACTTTGGCAACGCCGCGTCTTTCTAACCCTGTTCTCTTCTAAGGTTTGGCTATTTCCCCGATTTTCCATCCGGTCTTTCGACTAGAAACAAATAAACGGGTGGCTCCGGGCGAGAATGAACGCTTTCGTCCGTTTGAGGTGCACTTTCAAATCGATCTAAATTTCGGGAGTATCCGGAATAAGTGAAAACATCATTAATAAATTGTGTCGAATATGGTTCATTCAACTTACGCCCAAGGTCATGTTATGGGAGGTCGGGATAATAGTCCCTTAGGCATTCCGAAATCACCTTCTTTCCACAGCGGATTGGATCTTGTGGCATCTGCTAGTGTTGATTCTCTGAAGGCGGCATACGAGTTGCAACAAAATACCGGATTTCCTTCGAAGATCTCTTTTTACGGGACGGTGATGACTGGGAAACCGACCAACGGACCAATCGAAGTAACCGGTAAGATTTTCGTGAAAAACTCCTTGGCTATTCGGAGTATGCAGACTTTGGGACGCCTTTCTATGTTAAAAGGTATTTACTTCTCCTTGTTAGGGTACACATATATTCTTTATTTCATTAGGTTTAGTTAAAGATAGGTATATTTCTATTAAGGACTAAAAGAAAACAATTTTATTTTTAAACCATACACACACAGTAAAAATATTATTAACTGTACTTATAACGTCTCTAAAACGTGTTACTTCTTATGCCTATAATTGTGCCCATTTTCCCATAGTCTTATTGGTTGTAATTTATTATTTTAAAGTAGATGACTTTAAAATGATATTGTCAATATTTATAAGTTGCGTTCCTGGGACGACTTTATTGGTAGATAGTTCATTCAATTACATGAAACCAACATTGACTTAAGAATATCCATCACAAAAATCATAACATGTGATTTGTCTTTAAAAAGAAACCATATGCAATGATGGCAGTCAAATTCTCCTGTTGGTAATCTCATAGTAAGTCATGAGGAAAAAACTAGCAGAAAAATCTATGATACTATCCCGACATAGTAAGTATTTGACATTACATTTAGTTTACTCTCAATATTACTATCAAACTATGATTTTGTATGTATGTTATTTTAAAACATAAATGATAATATACCTCCGGATATGTTATTGGCTTGCTGATAGTAGTTTTCTCGTTCTATTTATTTCTTCTTTTAACATGGGTAACCACGTAACCAGATCCAACTATATTCTGCCGAGTTTGTGTCATTTGCATGGCAAATTCCTCGGCAGAATGCATTAGGATCTGGTTACCCATATTAAAAGAGGAAATGAAATCAATAGAAAGAAAATACCACAATTAATAAGTCAATACATACCGAGGATACATAATTTATATTTTAAATTAACATACATATAAAATCAGAGCTTGGTGTCAATTTTGAGAGTAAACTAAATGTAAGACCACATACTTACCACGTCGGGATAATATCATGAAGTTTTTTCCTCATGATTTACTATGAATCCCTAGCAGAACAATTTTAGTAATCATTGCATGTGGTTGTTACTGTTGTAACCATCCAAAAATCCTATGTTTTAATATGCGTCTTACAAAACCAGTTGAGTTAGTTGGATTAAAGGAGACAAGCCACATCCGTTTTAACCGGTATGGACGTTTGTTTCTTGTTTGAGTGTTTGGCAAATCTTTATCTTTGGAGATCAAAAGTATCATTGGCAGTTGGGTAATCATATATTTGCCGGCCAGCGGCCAGTTATTCTTCAGAGATCTTATTTGCAGTATACCGATAAAAAGTATATTTGCAGTCTATGAAGTTTTTGGTGAGTTTTTGTTTTTGGAGTAACCGAACAAGTGAAAACATCATTAATAACTTGTGTCGAATATGGTTCATTCAACTTACGCCCAAGGTCATGTTATGGGAGGTCGGGATAATAGTCCCTTAGGCATTCCGAAATCACCTTCTTTCCACAGCGGATTGGATCTTGTGGCATCTGCTAGTGTTGATTCTCTGAAGGCGGCATACGAGTTGCAACAAAATACCGGATTTCCTTCGAAGATCTCCTTTTACGGGACGGTGATGACTGGGAAACCGACCAACGGACCAATCGAAGTAACCGGTAAGATTTTCGTGAAAAACTCCTTGGCTATTCGGAGTATGCAGACTTTGGGACGCCTTTCTATGTTAAAAGGTATTTACTTCTCCTTGTTAGGGTACACATATATTCTTTATTTCATTAGGTTTAGTTAAAGATAGGTATATTTCTATTAAGTACTAAAAGAAAACAATTTTATTTTTAAACCATACACACACAGTAAAAATATTATTAACTGTACTTATAACGTCTCTAAAACGTGTTACTTCTTATGCCTATAATTGTGCCCATTTTGCCATAGTCTTATTGGTTGTAATTTATTATTTTAAAGTAGATTACTTTAAAATGATATTGTCAATATTTATTAGTTGCGTTCCCGGGACGACTTTATTGGTAGATAGTTCATTCAATTACATGAAACCAACATTGACTTAAGAATATCCATCACAAAAATCATAACATGTGATTTGTCTTTAAAAAGGAAACCATATGCAATGATGGCAGTCAAATTCTCCTGTTGGTAATCCCATAGTAAGTCATGAGGAAAAAACTAGCAGAAAAATCTATGATACTATCCCGACATAGTAAGTATTTGACCTTACATTTAGTTTACTCTCAATATTACTATCAAACTATGATTTTGTATGTATGTTATTTTAAAACATAAATGATAATATACCTCCGGATATGTTATTGACTTGCTAATAGTAGTTTTCTCGTTCTATTTATTTCCTCTTTTAACATGGGTAACCACGTAACCAGATCCAACTATATTCTGCCGAGTTTGTGTCATTTGCGTGGCAAATTCCTCGGCAGAATGCATTAGGATCTGGTTACCCATATTAAAAGAGGAAATGAAATCAATAGAAAGAAAATACCACTATTAATAAGTCAATACATACCGAGGATACATAATTTATATTTTAAATTAACATACATATAAAATCAGAGTTTGGTGTCAATTTTGAGAGTAAACTAAATGTAAGACCACATACTTACCACGTCGGGATAATATCATGAAGTTTTTTCCTCATGATTTACTATGAATCCCTAGCAGAACAATTTTAGTAATCATTGCATGTGGTTGTTACTGTTGTAACCATCCAAAAATCCTATGTTTTAATATGCGTCTTACAAAACCAGTTGAGTTAGTTGGATTAAAGGAGACAAGCCACATCCGTTTTAACCTGTATGGACGTTTGTTTCTTGTTTGAGTGTTTGGCAAATCTTTATCTTTGGAGATCAAAAGTATCGTTGGCAGTTGGGTAATCATATATTTGCCGGCCAGCGGCCAGTTATTCTTCGGAGATCTTATTTGCAGTATACCGATAAAAAAGTATATTTGCAGTCTATGAAGTTTTTGGCGAGTTTTTGTTTTTGGAGTAACCGAACAAGTGAAAACATTAATAAATTGTGTCGAATCTGGTTCATTCAACTTACGCCCAAGGTCATGTTATGGGAGGTCGGGATAATAGTCCCTTAGGCATTCCGAAATCACCTTCTTTCCACAGCGTCTTGTGGCATCTGCTAGTGTTGATTCTCTGACGGTGGCATACGAGTTGCAACAAAATACCGGATTTCCTTCGAAGATTTCTTTTTACGGGACGGTGATGACTGGAAAACCGACCAACGGACCAATCGAAGTAACCGGTAAGATTTTCGTGAAAAGCTCCTTGGCTATTCGGAGTATGCAGACTTTGGGACGCCTTTCTATGTTAAAAGGTAGTGAGTGATATTTACTTCTCATTGCTAGGGCACACACATATTCTTTATTTCATTAGGTTTAGTTAAATATATATTTCTATTAAATACTGAAAGAAAACAATTTTTCCACCTACCTCTACCGAAAGTATACTTTTCCGGACCTGATTGTAGGGAGCAAAGTTGTACTTTTCCTCCCTAGGGAGGAAAAGTAAAAATGACGTTATTTTCTATTACGTTAATTTCTATACATTTTAACGTTTATTTATAAAACACCCTGTATTTTGCAGAATGGTAAAAAACAGTAAATTGTTATTTTGATTTAACAATGTTTACATTAATAATTTGACTTATATTTGACAGTTGACAGTTATATTGTACCTAATTATTAGTTTTCGTTTTAATAAATTTTGTTGGTTAGTTACATAAATAAATTAAGTAAAAATGAAAAATGACTTGTTATTAATTTGAGGAAGGTGGAAAAACCATATGTATAACATTGGAGTAAAATGCCTTTTCCTCCCTTGAATGATTACTGCCCTAAGCTACACGTCGGGCAGTAAACTTCATTCTCGGGAGGAAAAGTAGACTTTCCTCCCTTGTTATACAAATAGCTATTATTTTTAAACCATACACACACAGTAATAGTTATTTTCCTAACAAGTGCAGAAAGTCATTCTTTTCCGCACGCGACTGCAGTTTGCCGAACGACGCGAAGCGGGAGTTCGGCAAGCAGTCGAGTGCGGAAAAGAGACTTTCTGCAAGAGTTAGGAACAATATTTTTTCTAAGAGTCTTTAAAAAATTATCAAATCGTAATCAATTAATTTAATTAATATGAAAATACATACACAAATTAATTCTTTGACAAGGTTGTCAAAACCAAACTTTCAATATAATTAGTTAGCATGACGACGATCTTGGATTCCATGACGATGATTCAAAACGACTGTTATTGTCTACCGATTTGACTTTCGAATATTATGTCAAAATAATTTTATTTCATTGAATTGTCGCGTTAATTTCATTAAAACAGGAACACAATAAGATATATTTGAAATAAATTAGTAAATAATATCTAAATATTGTTTATTGCATGTATTATAATTACTTTAAGGCCATATTAACATATCTAAATTAATACGCGTGCGAAAAAGTAAAAAACGCGTGCGGAAAAGTAACACGCGTGCGGAAAAGTGAAACTTTCTAAACTAAAATGCGTGCGCGAAAGTCGACATTTTTGCACGCTCGTAGAAAAAATATTCAGTGTACTTATAACGTCTCTATAACATGTTACTTCTTATGCGTATAATTGTGCCCATTTTTCCATAGTCTTATTGGTTGTAATTTATTATTTTAAAGTAGATGACTTTAAAATGATATTGCCAATAATTGTGAGTTGCGTTCCTGGGACGACTTTATTGACATTAAACATATTAACTTAAGAATGTCCATCACAAAAATCATAACATGCGATTTATCTTTAAAAAGGCAACCATATGCAATGATGGCAGTCAAATTCTCCTGTTAGTGATTCCATAGTAAGTCATGTGGAAAAAACCAACAGAACTATTCCGACATGTGTAAGTATTTACCTCAATACTACCATCCAACTATTATTTTGTATGCATGTTATTTTAAACATAAATGATAATATACCTTCGGATATGTTATTAACTTGCTAATAGTGGTATTCTCTTTCTATTTATTTCCTCTTCTATTATGGGTAACCAGATCCAACTGTATTCTGCCGAGTTTGTGTCATTTGCAATGGCAAATTCCTCGGCAGAATGCATTAGCATCTGGTTACCCACCCATATTAAAAGAGGAAATAAAACCAATAGAAAGAAAATACCACTATTAATAAGTCAATACATACCGAGGATACATAATTTATATTTTAAATTAACATACATACATATAAAATCAGAGTTTGGTGTCAATTTTGAGAGTAAACTAAATGTAAGACCAAATACTTACCACGTCGGGATAATATCATGAAGTTTTTTCCTTACGATTTACTATGAATCCCTAGCAGAACAATTTTAGTAATCATTGCATGTGGTTGTTACTGTTGTAACCATCCAGAAGTCCTATGTTTTAATATGCGTCTTACAAATATTCTTTGGCGAGGCTGGGTCTGAGATTTTCGCCACTCATATCTAGGATTCCCGAATTGTATCGAGAGGGAGTCAGTTGAATTGAAGGAGACAAGCCATACCGGTGTTTTAACCGGTATGGACGTTTGTTTCTTGTTTGAGTGTTTGAAAAATCTTTATCTTTGGAGATCAAAAATATCGTTGGCAGTTGTGTTATTCGGTGATAGTATGCAAAAATGCAATACTGCGAGGTAATCATATATTTGCCGGCCAGTTATTTTTCAGAGATCTGATTTGCAGTATACCTATAAAAAGTGTATTTGCAGTCTATGACGTTTTTGGTGAGTTTTGGTTTTTTTAGTAACCGAACAAGTGAAAACATCATTAATAAATTTTGTCGAATATGGTTCATTCAACTTACGCCCAAGGGCATATTACGGGAGGTCGGATAATAGTCCCTTAGAGCGGGTTGACACGTTCCAAGTGTACTTCATCCAAGTCTATTTGGACGCTGCGCGCGCAACACTTGAAAGCTACTTTGATGGTGTGAGCGGGTTGACACGTTCCAAGTGTACTTCATCCAAGTCTATTTGGACGCTGCGCGCGGAACACTTGGAAACTACTTTTATCGTGTCACCTACTCGTCCAAGTACAATTCTATCAACAGATTCTATCCAAGTTGACTAGGACGGTGGCCAACTTTCTTCCAAGTAGTGTCTAAGTGTAAAGTTACCATGGCGTCGTAGTCGGAAAATATAAAAGGGGAATACAAAAATTAAGGGACATCTTGAATTTTAAAGCACCCTAATATATGTCTGTGTAGATATTGGCATTGAATCCGACCCGGGCCACCAATTTTGAAAAAATGTGAAAACATTGAATTGTTCACGTCCGTCTGTCCGTCCGTCCGTCTTGTCTGTCTGTTTGCAAACTCAACTCCTTCGTCATTATACCAGGTAGAATGACAAATGAGGTGTCAAATGAAAGCTTATCCAAGGATGGTACTAAAGGTGAGAAATTTAACCTAGGCTGTCTGTCCGTCTGTCTGTCCGACCGCGTATATGATTCCTTCGTCACTGTACCAGGTAGAATGATAAATGAGGTGTCAAATGAAAGCCTATAATCCAAGGATGGTACTAAAGATGAGAAGTTTGACATAGGCTGTCTGTCCGCCTGTCCGTCCGACCTGGTATAGTGACGGAGGAGTTATATTCGCGGACAGACAGACAGACGGACAGACAACCTAGGTCTAATTTCTCACCTTTACTACTATCCTTGGATTATAAACTTTCATTTGACACCTCATTTGTCATTCTACCTGCTATAGTGACGGATGAGTTATATTCGTGGTTGGACGGACAGGCGGACAGACAGCCTATGTCAAATTTCTCTCCTTTAGTACCATCCTTGTATTATAAGCTTTCATTTGACACCTCATTTGTCATTCTACCTGCTATAGTGACGGATGAGTTATATTCGTGGTTGGACGGACAGGCGGACAGACAGCCTATGTCAAATTTCTCACCTTTAGTACCATCCTTGTATTATAAGCTTTCATTTGACACCTCATTTGTCATTCTACCTGGTATAGTGACGAAGGAGTTATATTCGCGGTCGGACGGACAGACAGCCTATGTCAAATTTCTCACCTTTAGTACGATCCTTGTATTATAAGCTTTCATTTGACACCTCATTTGTCATTCTACCTGGTATAGTAACGGAGGAGTTATATTCGCGGTCGGACGGACAGGCGGACAGACAACCTATGTCAAATTTCTCACCTTCAGTACCATCCTTGGATTATAAGCTTTCATTTGACACCTCATTTGTCATTCTACCTGGTATAGTAACGGAGGAGTTATATTCGCGGTCAGACAGACAGACGGACAGACAACCTAGGTCTAATTTCTTACCTTTAGTACTATCCTTGGATTATAAGCTTTAATTTGACACCTCAGTTATCATTATACCTAGTATAATGACGGAGAAGTAAATGTTATTATTCTATTATTCTTGTAGGTATATTTAACATTGAAATTATGAAAGAAATACAGAATAAGCCAAATAAAAACGGAACATATGCAGTTAATACAGTGTATCGGAACTACATTTGAAATAGTCGACCAATATAAAAGTTTGACACACATAAATAATAGCAACTCAACTACCTGTCTCCTTTTAGGCTAAGGCTACGCCCAGACAAGCGACAATTTACGGCGACATAAGAGCAGTAAAATGAAGCGGCAAAATGGGTCCCGCGGTGAGTGTAGTGGATGGTCAGACTGAGCTGTAAAATAACGCGCAACATCTTCGGCGGGCCCATCTTCGGCGTCGTGTCGCAAACGAATGGACCTGGGTCCAAATTTGTAGCTCATCTAGCCACAACCACGACCAAAACACTGTATTTACATCTCGCGAGACGCCGTAGTTTACATCCTCGTCTGGCCATGATTTTACCGTCTGTAAGAGCAGTAAAATGAAGCGGCAGTAAAAATCATTACCAGATGGGGATGTAAATTACGGCGTGTCGCGAGATGTAAATACATTGTTTTGGTTTTTTCGTTGTTGTGGTTAGATGAGCTACAAATTTGGACCCAGGTCCATTTGTTTACGACACGACGCCGAAGATGGGCCCGTTCGATGTTGTTGCGCGATATTTTACAGCTCAGTCTGGCCACCCACTACACATTTACGTATGTCGAACTTTTATATTGGTCGACTATTTCAAATGTAGTTCCGATACACTGTATTAACTGCGTATGTTCCGTTTTTATTTGGCTTATTCTGTATATAGAAAACAGCATGGCAACACTGTGATGCACAAACTAAAAATGCAGCCACATTCAGCTGTGCCAGCTGTGCGTTACATAGGGTGCTTTAAAATCCAAGATGCCCAAATTAAGGAATATAAAAATAAGGATGTTAGAAGTGCGGCCATAAACCGAATAAAAATCCACATGAATATTCCCACGTATTAAAAAAATTAATTTTGGGAAATATTAGAGAAGAGAGGTATAAGTAACAAAAGTATTAGGGTAATTAAGAACATTTACAACAACAATGTGAATTATGTCATCAATCAAAACAGAACATCAAAACCATTTACTACAAACAAGAGTCTGATACAAGGAGGAAAATTAAGTCCAACAGTATTTATAATTTACATGGATCAGATAATTAAAGAATGTAAAATAAAAGTGAAGAAAATGCATGCAAGTCAAGTTTGTTTGCTTCAAGTTAGTGCAAGAAAACCAAAATTTGTTTGAAAATTCAAACGTCAAATAACCTTAATGTTAAAATAAATTGGTGGCTTATTTCCAACAAAAATAGTAAATTAAATTGAGATGCCACAAGAAATAGGCTTCAGAATCTTATTGGTTGTGTTTTGTACCCATTCGTTTTGTGTTTTTTCAATGTAAGTCAATAGTTTTCAAGTTATTTGCGATTAAAAATGTTTATTTTTCGACAAAAAAACTACGTTTTCAGACGGTTTTTCGCAAATTACTCAAAAAGTAAATATTTGATCGAAAAATATATTCTTAGCAAAAATGTAGCTTATAAGAAAACTAACAAAACAGTGTATTAGTAAAATCTATAAACCGAGTAAAAGAAAAGTTGTAGCTCATCAAAAATACGTTCTATTCGTCTAATTCCAAATCGAATATTTCAACGTGAAATCACCGAAAAAGCAGGTTTCGGGAAAAGTTTATAATAGTTATTTATGAAACAGTTCGTGAAGTATGCTTTTTGCGAACGCACGCGATGTTTAGAGCACGAGCGACAGCGGAGCGAGTGCTATACATTACGTAAGTTCGCAAAAAGTACTTCACGCACAGTTTCATACAATATTTTATCTACGGTAAACAAATAAAAAAACTGTAACTCTTCGTCACTGGAATTCATTTCTATTCAACAATTTTTAGAACTTTGACATTTAAAAATTCTAACTTCTTTCAAACCACAAAGCTGTCAAAACTTTTGTTGTAATTTATTGCTCACATATCATCACCATGACAACGCAAAAGTTAAGGATATTTGATTACAGTAAAACTTCCGTTAACCGAAACCTTTTTAACCGAAACATCGTTTAACCGAAATGGCTGAGTTTCAATAATTTCGTCAATAAAAAGTAAATTTAAAATAAGCAATAAAATTAAGGAAAATGAACATGTTTAGAGTGTTTATTTAAAGAAATTTTCTATTTTCTTTTGTGTTTCCTTTGATAACGATGTTTTGCAGTTACATATATCTCTCCAATACTATGTAATTTGATACAAGAAAACTACAAAAACAGTGTTATTTTTAACCGAAATTGTTGTTATCCGAAACGGCCTCGCCCCCAATCATTTCGGTTAACGGAGGTTTTACTGTATATGAAAGTGTATCAAAAACAGTGCGAAAAAGTAAATTCCATTTAAAATACATTGTTACTTCACGCACACTTTAAATCCTTCACGCACTGCTATCTATAATGACAGTTTTCACAAACTAAAAACTTATACATAATATGAGATAGAGTAGATAAATATTTTTTAAAGTGTTTATAATCATTACCGCTTTACCATTTACTTTAAATTGTTTTGTATTTTTTATAATATGATCTGTAAGTTTGACCGTTTTTTTTTTTGAAAAATTTGGTTTTATAGTAAAAATAATTTTTTTAAAAATTTTGGAAAAATTCCATTTTTTACGGCTATATCGTATGGATCTTTCACTGCTTCGATGAGACTGTTATTAATGTTAGTATTTTCTAGAAGCTTTTAAAGGAAACTCAGAGGAACACTAAGACCGTTTTTAAATCTACAAAAATTAGGTGGAACTCATGTTTGAATGTTGTTTGATTTTCGATTACTTGTGTGATGTGATGGAGAGATAATGTATACAGGGTGTCCCGAAAAGATTGGTCATAAATTATACCACAGATTCTAGGGTCAAAAATAGGTTGATTGAACCTCACTTACCCATATACAATAGTGCACACAAAAAAAGTTACAGCCCTTTGAAGTTACAAAATGAAAATCGATTTTTTTTCATATATCGAAAACTCTCAGAGATTTTTTATTGAAAATTGGCATGTGGCACTTTTACGACAGCAATATCTTAAAAAAAAAATTAAGTAAAATTTGTGCACCCCATACAAATTTTATGGGGGTTTTGTTCCCTTAAACCCCCCCAAACTTTTGTGTACGTTCCAATTAAATTATTATTGTGGCACTATTAGTTAAACACATTATTTTTAAAACTTTTTTGCCTCTTAGTACTTTTTCGATAAGCCAGTGTTTATCGAGATATTTTGAATATTTGTCGAATCCACCACATATTTGTATATGGTTAAGTACGGTTATAGAGACCTGTTAATAATCTGAAAATTTATTTATAATTTACATTTTTAGGTACATTTTGAAAAAGAAGCTACATCTCGATAAAAGGTGACTTATGAACAAAAGACTAAGAGACAAAAGTTTTAAAAACACTGTGTTTAACTAATGGTACCACAATAATAGTTTAATTGGAACGTACACAAACATTAGGGGGGTTTAAAGTAACAAAACCCCCATAAAATTTTTACGTAAATATATTGAAAAAGAAGCCGCATCTCAATAAAAACTGGCTTATCGAAAAAATATTAAGAGGCAAAAAAGTTTTAAAAACGTTGTGTTTAACTAATGGTACCACAATAATGAATTAATTGTAACGTACACAAAAGTTTGGGGGGGGTTTAAGGGAACAAAATCCCCATAAATTTTTTATGGGGTGGACAAATTTCACTATAATTTTGTTTTAAGATGTTCCTGACATAAGAATTATACATGTCCATTTTCAATAAAAAATCTCTAATAGTTTTCGATATATTGAAAAAAATCGATTTTCATTTTGTAACTTCAAAGGGCTGTAACTTTTTTTGTGAGCACATTTGTACTAAGGTAAGTTAGGTTCAATCGAACTATTTTTGACCCCAGAATGTGTGGTATAATTTATGACCATTCTTTTCGGGACACCCTGTATAATTGGAGAGATATTATCTTTTTTTCACATGGCATTCGTGTTTAATTTTTTGTCAATTTTCTGCACTTTTTCTCCCGGCTAAATATGCGTTTATTGTATTACAATTTTTTCTTCTCATTTTAGTCGTGCCCCTATATAAATAACGATGTCCTTGTCTTTCTGTATTGTGAAAATACTTTTTATTTTGCCTCGTTTGTCGGTACATATTCTTTAAAATAAAATCTTAAACGCCTTTTATAAACAAAGAATGTTAAAATACACACTAAAACTTATATCAATGCCGTAGGTAGAATTTAATTGTCATTGCAGATGTTTCGTTCGATTTTATTCCATGCTGTAATGCAGTATTTATGGCAATTTATTTTTTAAACTCTATTTATAATTAAATCTTTTGAAAACATAAAATATGGTAGAAAACAATTAGAACATAAAAACAATGGGAAAGGTTTTTTATTACATTTTCACATTTAATACTATCGTTACCATCATCTGAAGTGCTACAGCCCTAGTGAGTAAATATAATAGTGCTGTATATACAGTTATACAGTGATGAGCGCACTAATAACCGGCAAAATAACGCAAAAGATGGAAAACATATTAAGTTGTGAGATAAAAAGAGATGAACCTAGTGGAAGTGTTAAATTTAGCGATAGTAACTTATAGATTGACATATATTGATTGTTTCCCACCTTTAGATACATCGGACGAGTTTGAGAAATGTCACTGTCACAGTGACAGTTTTAGTTGACATACTCCTCTGATAAGTCTAAAGGTGGGAAACAATCAATATAATGTCAATTTATATGTTACTATCGCTAAATTTAACAACTCTACTAGTTATATTTCTTTTTATCTCGCAATTTAATACATATGTTTTCCATCTTTTGCGCTATTTTGCCGGTTATTAGCGCGCTCATAACTGTATACCGTGATGACTCGATGAGTGTGCTAATAACTGGCAAAATAACGCAATAGACGAAAAACATAATACATTGTGACATAAAAAGAGATGAAACTATACTACAATCACAATAAAGATGCACTAGAAATAAACAAATTAAGACACGTTAAATGTTGCGAGGATCACTCCCAAATCATAATTTACAATGTATAGGTACATTTAGTGCAGTCACTGAAGGTGGATATGAGCTATTACCTCCGATTTTGTTGAACCTCCATCGATTTGCATGAAAATTGCTGAGGGGTTAGGGTTAGAGGATATCTCAAGGAACAAAGGTGACATGGTGCCAACTTGCGCTTTTACCGTGGGGTGGATGCCACCCCTCCTCGGGGGTGAAAATTATTTTATTAAAAGTAATACAATTCGATAGAGGGACAAATTTGTTATATAAGCAAAATTTGTTATATAAAGTTATTAAAATAAATCAAAACTTTTTGAGTTATTAAAGATCAAAGATTTTAATTTTTGGTGAGAAAAATGCATGTTTTTAACCGATTTTTCATAAATAACTCAAAAACTATAAGTTTTTACAAAAAAGATATTATTATCAAAATTGAGGCTAATAAAAAATCAAATAAACTCCTTACTAGAGAAACCTTTCTATGTTAACTAAAAGTAAGTTATAGGTAATTGAATGTATATTTCTTTCGTCGAGTACCCAAATCTAAGTATTCAAGCTTAAATACCGGCAAAATGATGCATTTTATAACATAAACGTATCAAACATTTGTCAAAGTTCATAGAAATACCTATCAAATAAGCCCTCGAACAAGTTGATAGCATTAAAATGTATGCAACAAAAATGCTTCAAAATATACCTTTTAAAAATTTTTCCAAAAAATATTATTGTTTTTTTGTAAATAACTCCGTTAATTTTTAAGATATCAGGTTCACCTGAAAACTAATTAAAAGTTGATTCCAAGAGCTATTAGAAAATGTCGAAATTCGTCTTTTAAATCTCTCACTTTTTTAACAATAAAAGGTTAAATGGCCCCGGTTACATGGTTCTCGCAGGAAAATTGAAATTTTAAACGTTTCTATCTCGGTTCTTTTTTACTTTACGGAAATAGTAAAATGGGCAAAGTATTTGGAACAGAAAAAACTAAAATTTAGATATATTTCATTTTTTACGTATATTGAGTATTTTGGAGTTATTATCAAAAGAAAATGAAAAATACGCTAATTTAAAAAATTATGATTTTTTTAAATTGCATCTTTTTTTCAAAAATATGCATTCTAAACCGGTGAAAATTGTTGAAATCATTAAATATATTAACCCAGAGAAATTCTTGTGAGGATTACTACAAATTTTAATTTTTGTGGAAATGGCGTATGTTTTATTTTTCACTTTTTCCTAAAAAAAAAATCGAAAGGGTTCTCTTATTTTCATCATAACTTGCTTAATTTTGATGCTATTAACTTTTACTGGAGCTTATTTGATAGGTACTCCGAAGTACTTTGACAAGTGCTTAACAAGTATATTCTATAAAATGCATCGTTTTCCCGTTATGTAAGCTTGAATACTTAGATTTGAGTACTCGTCGAAAAAAAAAATACATTCAATTACCCATAACTCACTTTGAAATAACATTAGTTTAGTTCTTTAAGTGGGGAGTGTATTAAATTTTTTATTATCTTAAATTTTGGTAATAATAGTTTTTTTTTGGAAAAGCTTATAGTTTTTGAGTAATACGTAAAAAACAGCTTTAAAACATGCATTTTGTAAGAAAAAATAAAATTTTTGATATTTAATAACTCAAAAAGTATTGATTTATGTTAATAACTTTATATAACAAATTTTGCTTAGAAGTTGCACCTCTATCGATTTCTGGTATTTTTTTTATTAAAAAAAAATTTCACCCCCGAGAAGGGGTGGCATCCACCCCCAGGGTAAAAGCGCAAGTTGGCATTATGTCACCTTTATTCCTTGAAGTATCTTCTAACTACTCACCAATTTCCATGAAAATCGATGAAGGTTCAACGAAATAGGAGGTGGAGTGACTCCACTAATTGTAAAAAGACCATTGTTCGAGAGTGCTTCTCGTAACATTCAACGTATCTTGGTTTGGTTATTTCTAGTGCAGCGTTTCCCAAATAGTGGGTCGCGACCCGGTATAGTGCCACGGAAGTAAAATGCCGGGTCGCCTCACCTCTCCGTTTCACATCTTGCTTTTTAAGGACTGACTGACAGAACTACAAAAAAAACACCTTAATTCATTGTTGAATGAGATTTCAGAAGCTTTCAAGGAAAATCTGCTAGGACTGGTGGCAAATCTGAAGGAATATTTTTCCCCCATCCACAGCAACAAAGCATGGATAAGGAATCCATTTGCAATAAACGCAGAATCCGAGACAGGACTTCCTGATTTAGATATTGGCATACAAAGACATATTTGACAAAATACCACCGATAGATCTTTGGCTGTTTTGCCGCTAGGAATAGGTACCCAATTTTAGCCAAAAAAGCGATACAGTATATAATTCCTTTTGTTACGACTTACAAGTGTGAGGCAGAGTTTTCAACTCTGGATTTCCTCAAAACTAAATATATAGTGACCGTTTGAAAGTCGAACCGGCCCTGAGAATAAAATTAACATCTTTTCCTCCAAACGTGAAGTTTTCTTTTCCTCCAAACGTGAAGTTTTTAGTTAACCAGAAACAACAAACTGCATACTCCTCATTAATAAAGTATTTGATTTTTGTTTTGTTTTATTACATTTTTGTTTGAGCTAATTATTCTTTATTAAAATATCTGAAACTATAATAAATATTTAAATATGTTTTGTTGTACACACACACCAGGGTATGCAAAAAAATTAGTGGGTCACGAAGGATAAGCACAAAAATAACCGGGCCACGGAAAAATAAGTTTGGGAAACGCTGTTCTAGTGCATCTTAATTGTTATTTTAGTATAGTGGAGGTGTGAAATTATTAATCTATCTATCTAATTAGCTTTCTTCGGTCCATATTTGGACATAGGCCTCCCCGAACCTTTTCCATTCTTCTCTGTCTCTGTCTCAAACATCCCTAACTTTGGTTTTCTCTCTTATCCACTCGTTTCTTTTTTTATCCATTAGTCTTATGTGCAACATTTGGCTTTCCAGTGCTCTATGCATTTTTATGATTTTGTCCATGTTTGCTTTTGTAAACGTCCACGTTTGGGAACCATAGGGAGTGCACATTGATTTTATACCTTGGTCTTAAGATGTGGATATCTTTTGTTTTTAAGGATGTAGCTTAGTCTGCCAAATTCAGAAATTATTAACAGAAACCTATAAATTTACATTATATTATATTGATAGTTTCCCACCTTTAGACGTATCGGAGGAGTTTGGCAACTGTCACTGTGACAGGAGAATTTTATAAAATTTTACTAGTTTCATCTCTTTTTATTTCACAACGTATTATGTGTTCCGTCTTTTGCTTTATTTTGCCGGTTCTTAGTGCACTTATCACTGTATATTAAAAGTTTTTTTACTTCATTGTAATTTTTTTAAACTGTGGTATAAATAAAGCCAACCACTAGGATTTCCCCTATTATTAGATCTTTATTTGGTTTTGGTATGTGATTTAGTTATTTGAATTTTCATTAAAACGGAAAATATTAGCATAGTCCTAAATTTGTACATAATTACCGAAGTATTTCTTTATTTAGATTTTTGGTAGATTTTTCCTTTTATTAAATCATTCTTTGAAGCTTTTTTAATATTGCGGTATTTGCTAACATCATGGAACATTTTGCGAGCACGTCCCAAAAACAAAATGTAAATTAGAAGACCTTAAGATTGTTATGAATAAATGAAAAAAAAAAGGAATTTTCTATATACATACTGCCTATAAATTACATACAGTGAGGACGTTTGAGTTGGAATAAATTCATTATCTCGAGAATGGGCGAATCTAGAGAGAAATCCTGAGACAGGTCGATTTTTATTTTTAAATTATGACTTTTTGGCATATATCTCATAATAGTGACGTCATCCATCTGGGCGTGGTGACGAAATTAATTCTCTATTCAGTAATATAAACGTTAACATAATTCTTTATACACGGTGTCAAAAAAAATTAATTTTTAATTAAATTAATTGTGACAGAAAGAAGAAGGTATGTAAATTTAATTTAAGATACATTTTAGTGCTGTCAGAAAACAGAAAGAAATGTTGATTTCACAAATAAACATTGCTTTTCGCTTAAATTCAATGTTAAAGCTGCCACCCACCTGTCTCTTAGCAGTTTGAACATTGAATTTAAGCGAAAAGCAATGTTTATTTGTGAAATAAATATTTTTGCCTGTTTTCTGACAGCAGTAAAATGTATTTTGAATTAAATAAATTGCTTTCATTCTTCTTTTTGTGTCAAATAATTTAAGCAAAAAAAATATTTTTGGCCCCCCGTGTAAATAATTATGTTATTGTTTATATTAGTGAATAGGGAATTGAACAGCCTTTCAAATAAGCAATCACACAACCCCTACTCTCATTTAAAAAAATCATCGATTACGTCATCACCCCCAATTGGATGACGTCACTTGTATGATATATATTATGCCAAAAAGTCCTAATTTAGAAATAAAAATCGAACTGTCTCAGGATTTTTTTCAAATTCAACCATTCTCGAGATAATGAATTTATTCCAACTCAAACGTCCTCACTGTATGTTGTATACCTTCTTTTCTTAACAGAGTCTGGTTTTCATCTAATTTTATTAATTAAAAGTTATGAATATTTTGCAGTATATTCGTGAAAACAAAAATATCAAGCAAATGGAGCTGGGACAGTTAGCACAGTAAATGAAATTGAAATATGGCGATACCGCGTAACTTTCAGTATCACCATCGACTTGCATGAAAATGTCGATTTAGGTTCTACTTCCAATTCAAGGTTGGACTTGTGCCGTTAATTGCTTTTACTTGGCTCAATCAATGGATAAATTGATTAATTCTAATCAGCTTTTGTTCTATAAAGCTTTTTAACTATAATCAGAAACTTTTCGAGTTATTTGCGAGTGCAAATGTCTATTTTTCAACAAAAAAAAAACACGTTTTCAGGTTTCTTCGAATAACTCAAAAAGTAAGTATTTTATCGAAAAACACTCTTAGCAAAAATGTAGCTTATAAAAAACAAAAAAAATGGTGCATGCATAAGTCTATAGTTAAAAGCAAAGTTGTAGCTTATGAAAAATACGTTATACGTTTTTATTCGTCAAATTCGAAATCGAATATTTTAACGTGAAATAACCAAGAATTGAAACACTTCTCGGGTAAAACTCATTAAAACTTTTTTAAAGCGTTTAAAAAGCTTTTAAAAATTTTTATTTTTTTTATAAAAGTTTCTAGCAACAAAAGTTGGCCCCTTGTTTGGTAAAAAATCGTGAAAATCTACCCCTATGTAGCACCCCAATTGAAATTTTCGTTACAGCTTTACAATTTATTTATGCCTTTTTGTAATATGATGTGGAAGTTTCGCCAGTTCAAAGCGCTTATTTTTGAAAGGGTTGTTGTTGAAAGGGCTTGAACGAGTCACTAATCAGGAGTGTATGTCACTAATCAGGAGTGTATATAGTCACTCGAGCCCGGCGGGCTCTCGTGTCTATTGCCAGGCAACAAATTTTCGAAAAATTGTCGTATTATGGTCAATTTATTATCACTTTCTTGTGATATTAATGTTAGGAATTTTTTTCGATAATTTCCCTTCGTCAAGTATTACGTCAGATGCCCTTTGTTCCTATGCGAAAATGAACATTCAGTGACATTAATGACAATTAATGTTTTACAACTTGTCAACACCATGAACAGGTTTAGCAAATATTCAAGCGAAGATATCATTAACATATTAGTTAAAATGATTTAAAAAACAGTTAAACACTTTTATTCATAAAATAATCTTAACGAATTACACTCGAGCTCATAAAAATTACCGATTTGTTTTGCCCTCGTGACGCTTTGACATAATTTGACTCCCCTTCGGGTCGTGAAATTAGAGCTGTCAAAGTGTCAGAAATCGATAATTTTAGAGCTCTCGTTTAATAGGGAACTTGCACATTTTTTTTATTACATAATAATGTTCAGTTTTGTATAAAAATGAGATTTCCAAAATTTCACGCTTCAAAAACTCATAACAACTTAGAAGTACAAATTTAAAGTCTTCTTTATTTTAAAATAGTTCAAACGACCCGTGACGTCACAGAGTTTAACTATATGGTTCCGTTTATGGTTATATTTACGTATATTCTTCTTCTTCTTTAGTTTATTGGCCTCCACCTACTTGGGTATTTGCCCAGCTCGTCGTCGGGGAATAAAGGAAAAATATTTATATTCTAATGACATTTATCGTATGTCGTTGTAATAATATATACCAGTTTGTTGAGATTGGAGTTTGATACAGTTTTTGAAGGAAAGGAAAGAAGGTTTACTATTGAAAATAAAACCATTTTGTAAAAGTACAAATTTTCTATGAATAGTTCAAACGATTAAAAACACTTTTAACGTCACATAACTGTATTTTTTACTAACGTTTATAATGTCTAATTTAAAATTATATATACAATTGATGTAGAATGTAAACATACAACCCCGTGATGTCACGACGCGTTTTGGGGTGGCTGGTATAAGTTGAATTTTTAGTCGTCTTTAGGGGCTAAACGAAAGACAAACAAAACTTTTTTATCTTTGATACAGGTTCTAAATTATGTTCTGTCGTGATTTATACCATTTTTTCAAATTTAAAAATTTTATGCAAGTTCCCTATTACTACTGATTATTTCATTCATATGAGATTCTGGCCAATAGAAAGCTACAGAAATAAAAATTAAAGTGATTATTTTTGATAATATCCCGTCGTCAAGCATTCCGTCAGATGCCCTTCGTTACTATGCAAAAATGAACATTCAGTGACATCAATGACAAGTAATATTTTATAACTTGTCACAGAGAACACCAAGAAACACATTTAGCAAATATTCAGGTGAAGATATCAATAAAATATTAGTTAAATGATTTAAAAAGACAGTTTTATTCACGAAATAATTTCAGCGAATTACCCTCGATCTCTAAAATTAGTATCGACTTGTTGCCCTCGTACCACTTTGATATAATTTCACCCCCTTGGGGTCGTGAAATTAAAACTGTCAAAGTGTCACTCGGGAAACAAATCCATAATTATTTTGGAGCTCTCGTGCAATTACTACTGAAAATTACACGGTATCGCCGTATTTCACGTTCATTTACTGGGCTATTTTGCAGTACATTCGTGAAAACAAAAATATCAAGCAAATGAGCTGGGACAGTCGAAAGCTAAGAATTTGATATATACGAGACACTCCTGTACTTGTCCCGTAAAAACAAATTATGTTTTTGGACGATTGCCCATTATGACTTACGTTAAATTGTACAGAACGGTGAACTACTTACACAGGAATTCTTTATTAGCGAATTATGAGGGTCAGGGACGAACACGCGAACAAGTTCGCAAAGCATGGGTAATAGCAGTAACATTTTTAAGGAAATTATTTTTGTTGTATGCGGGGTGTTTCATTGGGAAACGGAAAAACGGAAATACATACTTGAATGATGAATAGAGGTTACCGAGGCGGTTCTAGATATACTTACTACATTTATTGAACTACCGATTTTTATAACCCAGTTACAGGGTGTCTTATCGATTTTGCCTATTTCTTTCTGGATCCATAACTTTAAAACCACCTTGTATATTTTCTTAATATTTGGTACACATATGTCTCATTTAAAATGCATTGACATTTTCAAAATCCGTTTGCACATTTCGGACCACATGTTGTCATGTTGGGACAACATATGGACATGTCATGTTGGGACAACATGTGGACTTGTCAACATGTTCGGACCTCACCACGACATTAACACAAACCAGTATAGGATCAGAACCCATATTACTCTGGGCTAATTAGCAAAATACAAGGAAAAGTTATTTACCAGCAATTTTATTGCTGGAATCGAATCTTATTATTGTATGTATTAATAATATAGATATGCAAAGTCCGCAGATAGTGTGCTACTTTTTTATAAACAAAATGGCGCCCGAAAATCGTGTTTTTTTCAATTTTTGCTCTATAACTCCAAAGATTTTAACTTTAGACCAAAAACACCCAAATAAAAATTCACCGCATTTAAATTCTGTATAGAGACGTGTTTTTTCCTATTTACTTCGACGAAAACTTTCCCCGGAAAAAGCGGGTTTTTCCAACAAAATCTTTAATTTTCAACTAAACTTTTAGATAAGTAGTTGTTAATCAATAATTAAATAACCTGGTAACGTAAAAGCCCTTTTCGTATATATTATAATTCCAGAAGTCTATGGAAATTGAATGAACAGTTTAGCAACAATTAAAATGTTAATTAAAAATTTATGGTCGCTATAATAACGACAATAATTATGATGCATAAGAATAACTATGATTTTTTCATAAAAAGACACTATACCTATCTAATGTACTGTACAGAATTGAAATTGGACTATTTAAGCGGCCTCAGGAGTATTTTAAAATTATAAACAATTTTTTGGTTTATAAACAAATAGAATATCTCGGGAAATATTAAACTAAATTAAATTGTGAAAACGGTATTCGGAAGACAGCGACAGGACGCTTCTTTTAAAAGAAAAAACGTTTAATTATGACGAGTGGTTCCTGAGGTACAACCGGTCAAATTTGACCGGAATTTACGGCAAAGATATAAACAATAGGATCATAATTTTCAAACCATCACCTTCTTATTTTTGTCCTCTTTCTCCACACTAATTTTCATATCTTTAAAATCCTCATAACATATATTATTATAATAAAACTATCGATAATACGTGTGAAAATTGCCAAAAATAGCAAAATTCCAATCAAAAATTAGGTTGGAGAAAATGTAACCCTCAAAGTTCAAAATCGGTATACGTTAACAAAATGCATTTTCTCGGCTTCCCATGGAGCAATTTCCTTCATTCTTTTTTTGTTCCCTAATAACTCGAGTAGAGCCATCGAACTAACGCATTATTAAATGTCAAACTTGCTTTTGTTTTGTTATAATAGATTAATTTATTTATAAGAACAAAAAATTACATATTTTTTTCAGTTGTAGGCTTTTTTTAGATAAACTTACTACAAGTGTACCTTTTAAAGTTAAAAACAAACATTCTCATTTGAAAGCTGTATAATTATTTAAACAATTTTTAATTAAGCAAATTAAAATATTGTGTTATAATAAATAAATAAATTTATTATAACAAAACAAAAGCAAGTTTGACATTTAATAATGCATTAGTTCGATGGCTCTACTCGAGTTACTTGGGAACAAAAAAAGAATGAAGGAAATTGCTCCATGAGAAGCCGAGAAAATGCATTTTTTTAACGTATACCGATTTTGTACTTTGAGGGTTACATTTTCTCCAACCTAATTTTTGATTGGAATTTTACTATTTTTGGCAATTTTCACACGTATTATCGATAGTTTTTATTATAATAATATACGTGATGAGGATTTTAAAGATATGAAAATTGTTGTGGAGAAAGAGGATAAAAATAAAAAGGTGATGGTTTGAAAATTATGATCCTATTGTTTATATCTTTGCCGTGAATTTCGGTCAACTTTGACCGGTTGTATCTCAGGAATCACTCGTCATAATTAAACGTTTTTTCTTTTAAAAGAAGCGTCCTGCCACTGTCTTTCGAATACCATTTTCACAATTTAATTTAGTTTAATATTTACCGAGATATTCTATTTGTTTATAAGCCAAAAAATTGTTTATAATTTTAAAATATTCCTGAGGCCGCTTAAATAGTCCAATTTCAATTCTGTAAAGTACATTAGATAGGTATAGCATTTTTTATGAAAAAATCATAGTTATTCTTATGCATCATAATTATTGTCGTTATTATAGCGACCGTAAATTTTTAATTAACATTTCAATTGTGGCTAAACTGTTCATTCAATTTCTATCGGCTTCTGGAATTATAATACATACGGAAAGAGCTTTTACGTTACCAAGTTATTTAATTATTGATTAACAACTACTTATCTAAAAGTTTAGTTGAAAATTAAAGATTTTGTTGGAAAAACCCGCTTTTTCCGGGGAAAGTTTTTGTCGAAGTAAATCGGAAAAAACACGTCTCTATGCAGAATTTAATTGCGGTGAATTTTTGTTTGAGTGTTTTTGGTCTAAAGTTAAAATCTTTGGAGTTATAGAGCAAAAATTGAAAAAAACACGATTTTCGGGCGCCATTTGGTTTATAAAAAAAGTAGCACACTATCTGCGGACTTTGCATGTCTATATTATTAATATATACAATCATAAGATTCGATTCCAGCAATAAAATTGCTGGTAAATAATTTTTCCCAAAAATGGCCTATTCTCCGATAATCAGCCCAGACTATATCGAATTAAAAGCACTCTACAATGACACCGATATTGTCCAAGAAATTAAATCACAGCGACTAAGATGGGCAGGCCACGTGCACAGACTTCATAACGAGAGACTTGTAAGATTGGTATGGGAGGAGATTCCTACAGGCAAAAGACCCCTCGGACGTCCCAGAATGCGATGGAGAGATAACATCCAAGCAGATCTCCGGAAAATGAACATTATTCCATTTGACCTTAGGTTGATGGAAGACCGAACAAATTGGAAGACAGTTGTACAGTCAGCCAGGACCCACCCAGGGTTGTAGCGCTACGTGATGATGTTTGCACATTTGAAAAGAGCACAAAAAACTGAGTTTGTAGATTCGCTTCAATTTTTTGCGCAAAAAATTTAATGACTTTAATTTTGAAATTAAATATATTAATGTCCGACTGGTATATTATTTGAAAAATAATGACATGATTTCGAAGTCAGTTATTTTGAAAAATAACGCCCTAGGGCATTAAATTTAAATAACTAGTTAAATACTGTCAAGTTGACAAATAACATCCTAAGTAAAACTATGGTTACCACAATTACGTTACGACTATTTGCTGGTAAATGTACTTATTTGAAAACTAATTAATTCAAAATTCATTCAAATTTTTTGCATATATGGAATAATTTAGTCGGACATTAAACGTTGAAGGCACCACGGGTATTATAGATAATAACGCTTTCAGTCAAAGTGTATCCCTCGGGCCAAGGGCCCTCGGTATATGCACCCTTGACCTCAAGCGTTATTATCCTTATAATACCCTTGGTACCTTAATAACTATAAAATTTTTAAGAACTCTGATATAAACTGATTAAGGCTATGGGTACAAATTCGCAAATATTTTACGTGTATTCCTACTTTTTCTGTCTTTACACGGCAAATTACATGTAGTAAAATTCACACTGGTATTGATATGTAAACATTACTAGAATGTCATTCTACTTGAAAATGTCATCATCAATTTAAAGAGATGGGTTTTGAATGTTCTTGGATAACTGTTATTTTTATAATTGGAAATTATTAATTCAGTTAATAAATGTGATAATTTTTTCACTAACTATGTATTCAGTGATTGTAATAATTTATTTGTACAACAAAGACTAATACTCAATCGAGAAAAGAAGAAAAGTGTTAAAGTGATTTTTTAATAATATATTGTTATGGAACGCTTACAATTTTGAACATCTTTAACAACAAAATACTTGGATCACAGAATATATTATCCTGATGTATTCTCCGCTTGGATCTTCCACAAATAATACACAATAAATAACTTTTTATTAAGTTCACGTCTTAAATCAATTATTTATCAAATACACTATATTTCAATAATATTTAATCAATAACTCAACATATTCCCGATGCAATGTCAAATATTTAAAATTGTCACTGATTGTCAGTGTCTGACTGACAATATTATGCTGACAATATTATATTCGGCTGAGTGCGTTGTAAGACAAAGATAGATTTGGAAAATATTACCACAGCATTGTGTTTATTTTTTTCGAATCCTGAAAAAACCAATAAATATTTTTGAAAAATTTAAACGCAGAATGAAAGACTAAATTATTACCGAGGGCCGAAAGTCCCTTAGAATAAATAAAAAGTTTATTTTGAATATTATATTTGAAATTAAAAATCACACTAAATTTTCTCTTAGTTTTTCACCCCTGTAACTTATTAAAATAAACATTATAGAAGTTCTCAGGGACTTTCGGCCCTCGCTAATAACGTGATCTTTCATTCTGCGTTTAAATTTTTCAAAAATACTTATTAGTTTTCTCAGGATTCGAAAAAAAAATGAATCCCCATTTGAATAGCATTGCAGCCGAAAATACGTACCGATCCTCTGAACTGATATAAAAAGCAGGTATTAACTTTTGATACTTAATTATTAAAGTTAATGAATAAATACTCATTTTAAAAATAATCAATACTTATTTTTTCAAAATCCCTTTACATACTTGAAAAGAGCACAAGAAACTAAGTTGAATGGTTGGCTTCAATTTTTTGCGCAGACAATTTAATGACTTGAATTTTGAAATTATGTTGAAATTTTTAAGAACTCTGAGAACTCTAACAGAACTTTAACAGCGTGTCGACAGCACGCATCCCTGTCTGATTCCTCTTTGAATTTCCACTTGGTTTGTCTCACTATCTTTCACCCGTACGACCGCTGTTTGATTGTAGTATAGATTTTTGATTAAGTTAATATCCTTGGAATCTAGCTGTATGTGTTTCAATGCATGTATGAGTTTACCATGTTGAACTCTGTCAAACGCTTTCTGGAAATCTATATAACATATGAATACGTTTTTCTTATATTCCCTGCATTTTTTTAATAGTATGTACCGTCATTGTGCACACTGCCTCTCTTGTTACCATTCCATCTCTAAATCCAAGCTTTGTGTTGTCTAATTATTGTTGTTCGCATTTTTTATACAGTGAGCACGTAAAGGTTGGAATAAATTCATTTTCTCGAGAACGGACGATTTTGGAAAAAATCCTGAAACAGGTCAATTTTTATTTTTAAATTACGACTTTTTGACATATATATTATACTAGTGACGTCATCCATCTGGGCGTGATGACGTCATCGTTGATTTTTTTAAATGAAAATAGGGATCGTGTGATAGCTCATTTGAAAGGTAATTCAATTCTCTATTCAGTAATATAAACATTAACATAATTTTTTATACAGGACATCAAAAAAAATTTTTTTTGAATTAAATTTATTGACATAAAAAGAAGAATGTGTGTAATTTATTTAATTCAAAATTCATTTTACTGTTATCAGAAAACAGGAAAAAATGTTTATTTGGCAGATAAATATTGTTTTTTGCTTAAATTAAATATTAAAGCAGCCACCCACCAGCCTCGTGACAGTTTAAACATTTAATTTAAGCGAAAAGCCATGATAGACCAGGGCGCATCTGTAAAAATATTAGTACATTTGGACGTTGAGAGGTGACTCAAATTTTTTTGCAGAAATTGCTTGAAAATAAATCCAATAATAATATTTGAGTTATCCTCCCTCTCAAAAAGGTCCGGAACATTGTTTAAATAATCAAAATGTCAAAAAATTAAGGAAAAATTCGATTTTTTTCTTGGTTTTTTGATTATAACTTTAAAAGTATTCATTTCCGAGAAAAGTTGTACTGACATAAAAGTTGCGTAATTAAATTTCCTACAATATAAAATTGGTTAGAAATTTAAAAAATAGTCACCCTTGTTGCAAAATAGCAATAATTGTAAAAAAAAACATACAAAAACAAGTATTCGCATTTTACGTTTTTCAACCATTTATGCTACACTTAGGACCTTCATATTTCACCCTGAAAAATTATATGACACTCTAAAACAATGCTGTAAATTTCATTAAGATCGGTTCAATAGATTTTGCAAAATAAATTTTGCAATCCAGCCTTCGTAAAAAAAATTAATTTTTTCAAAATGTTACAGGATTGAAAATAAAGCAGATAGCAAGTTGAAAATTTTTTTGCATATAGAAGTGTACTGTACCTTTCATTTGCAATTTTGCAAAATTAAAATCGATTAACACCACGGCGTCAGGATTTTTTTTAAATAAACATTAATTATTGGTGCTACGCGCAGGACAGCGGATAGTTTGCTCTGATTGGGCATTCCAATGACCTTTGATAATGATTGATACATTTTAATTTATATTACATTTTGATAAAAATAAATAAATTTGTTTATTGCAAAATAAAAACACATACTCTATCCTTTGAAATAACACTTTTATTAGCAAAAACTTTCTTTGTTCATATATTTTAACTTAAATAATAAAAGTTTAATATTTTTAAACATATGCAATTGTTTAAACAATATTTCACAAACAATAATAAAATTAGTTTGATTTTTGTGGAATTAAAATATTAAAATACAACAAAATATAGAGTAAGAAAATAATATATTAGATAAAGATTGGAAGAAATTTTGGTGGAAATCAACTTGTGTGAATCGAACACCGCTGTCCTGCGCGTAGCACCAAAAATTATTGTTTTTTTCAAAAATTTTCTGACGCCGTGGTAATTAATCGATTTTAATTTTGAAAATTGCAAATGAAAGGTACAGTACACTTCTATAAGCAAAAAAAATTTCAACTTGCTATCTGCTTTATTTTCAGTCCTCTAACATTTTGAAAAAATGAATTTTTTTTGCGAAAGCTGGATTGCAAAATTTATTTTGCAAAATCTATTAACCCGATCTTAATGAAATTTACAGTATTGTTTTACTGTATCATAAAGTTTTTCTGTTTGAAATGTGAAGTTTCTAAGTGTAGCATAAATGGTTGAAAAACGTAAAATGCGAATACTTGTTTTTGTATGGTTTTTTCGCAATTATTGCTATTTTGCAATTAGGGTGACTATTTTTAAAATTTTTGACTAATTCTATATTGTTGGAAATTTAATTACGCAACTTTTATGTTAGTACAACTTTTCTCGGAAATGAACAGTTTTAAAGTTATAGTCAAAAACCCAAGAAAAAAATGGAATTTTTCCTTCAATTTTTGACATTTTGATTATTTAAACAATGTTCCGGACCTTTTTGAGAGGGAGGATAACTCAAATATTATTATTTGATTTATTTTCAAGCAATTTCTGCAAAAACATTTGAGTCACCTCTCAACGTCCATCTCAAAACAGATGCGCCCTGGACTATGATTATTTTTCAAATAAACATTTTTTTCTGTTTTCTGCGAGCAGTAAAATGTATTTTGAGTTAAATAAATTGCATACATTCTTCTTTTTATGTCAATAAATTTAATCCAAAAAATTTTTATGTTTATATTACTGAATAGAGAATTGAATTACCTTTTAAATGAGCTATCACACGACCCCTATTCTCATTTAAAAAAATCATCGATGACGTCATCACGCCCAGATGGGTGACGTCACTAGTATGATCTATGTGCCAAAAAGTCGTAATTTAAAGATAAAAATTGACCTGTTTTGGGATTTTTTTCCAAAATCGTCCATTCTCGAGAAAATGAATTTATTCCAACCTTTACGTGCTCACTGTATATACGCTGTTGAATAACTTTGAGTAGTATTTTTAAAGTGTGGATCTTAAGGCAAATTAATCGGTACTCATCGCAAGATTTAGGATTATTTTTCTTGGGTAAGGGTAAAAAGATAGGTTTTAACCATTCATCAGGGATTTGACCGTCGTGATATATTGTATTAAATAATTTAGTTAGACACTCTATATTTTCATCATTCAGGATTTTTAATATTTCTGCAGGAATTTCATCGGGACCTGGCGCTTTACCACTTTTTGAGTTTTTAATTGCTTCTGATACAGAATTTTTAGATTTTCATGAGTTGGTAATGTTTAATTTTTTTCATTCCTATTATCTGCAATTAAGTCATTGATGTATTGCTTCCAAGTTTGTTTTTTTTTCTGATAATTGAAGGATATAATCTCATCAACTAGCAAAAAGGCAAACGGTGTCTTCTATATTTATCTCATCGATTGAGACCAAAATGTATATAAAAAAAAATCAATGTAATTTTTGTATGATCCATTTCATGAAAGTATAGAAACGTGTGACTAATTTTACATAAATGTAAATCGAGAATATTCCCGTGTCTTCCAATTTTATTACGGAGTTATATTTTTATCTTCATCATTAACATCTAATTAAATTCAATGCCAGAGTTTTTGGTGTATTTCTTTTTATGATGATAAGAAAAATAAAGTAACTATTTTTATATTTCCGCTTACGTTTATAGCTCATAGTTTGTAAACAGAATTTGGTATTACGGATATCGGCTTTTTAAAACTCTAAATGTTAAAATTAGAATAATAATATTCTACGCGGCTTCAAAGAATGAAGTTACTATTTATACATTAAATACTCCTACATAAAATTTATAACCTCTATTTTTAAATTGGGATACTTGGAATTATCATTATTTTAGTTAAATACAAAAAACGAACGAATCGAACGAACTCCTAAAGTATGGAGGACAAGATCTGACTAAACAACTACTAAAACAAATACAAAAAATAATAGAACAAAACAGAATACCACAAGAATGAAGATCAAGCATCCTAATACCTCTCTTCAAAGAAGGAGACAAATCGGACCGGGAGAATTACAGAGGAAATAACTTATTAAACACAACATTAAAATTAACAACCAAAGTGATAACAAACAAACTTAATGAAATTACATATAACATTAGTAGAAGAGAAGAACAACAAGATTGTAGGTCGGGAAGATCATGCACCGACGCTAATTTATAATGAGGCAAGTTCAAGTAGTCCAGGGCGCATCTGTTTTGAAATGGACGTTGAGAGGTGACTCAAATTTTTTTTCAGAAATTGCTTGAAAATAAATCAAATAATAATATTTGAAAAATGAATAACCATTTTCAATTTCGTTGCAAAAACGAAAATACAGCCGAATCATATTCTAGTCCAATCAGAGAGTGCAGCAAGCACCTCTACCGGTTTCGAAACTTATTAGTCTCTCATCAGGAGGCACATATGCTGCTCTCCCTGATCCAACCAAAACAAACCCCAGCGTGCAGTCCCCGATTGCAACGAACGAAATGGCATAGATGCCCTAGCGGCAACTTCTAGCAAAAAGGCAAAAACTGCTAAGCCTTCTTCTTAATAATATTTGAGTTATCCTCCCGCTCAAAAAGGTCCGGAACATTGTTTAAATAATCAAAATGTCAAACAATGAAGGAAGAATTCGATTTTTTTGTTGGTTTTTTGATTATAACTTTAAAAGTATTCATTTCCGAGAAAAGTTGTATTGACATTAAAGTTGCGTAATTAAATTTCCGGCAATATAGATTTGGTTAAAGATTTAAAAAAATAGTTACCCTAGTTGCAAAATATCAATATTTGCGAAAAAACCATACAAAAACAAGTATTCACATTTTACGTTTTTCAACCATTTATGCTATACTTAGGACCTTCATGTTTCATCCAGGAAAACTTTATGATACAGTAAAACAATACTGTAAATTTCATTAAGATCGGTTCAATAGATTTTGCAAAATAAATTTTGCAATCAAGCTTTTGCAAAAAAAATTCATTTTTTCAAAATGTTACAGGACTGAAAATAAAGCAGATAGCAAGTTAAAATTTTTTTTGCTTATAAAAGTGTACTGTACCTTTCATTTGTAATTTGCAAAATTAAAATCGATTAAGTACCACGGCGTCAGGAAATTTTTGAAATAAACATTAATTTTTGGTGCTACGCGCAGGACAGCGGTGTTCGATTCACACAAGTTGATTTCCACCAAAATTTCTTCCAATCTTTATCTAATATATTATTTTCTTACTCTGTATTTTGTTGTATTTTAATATTTTAATTCCACAAAAATCAAACTAATTTTATTATTGTTTGTGAAATATTGTTTAAACAATTGCATATGTTTAAAAATAATAAACTTTTATTCTCTAAGTTAAAATATATGAACAAAGAAAGTTTTTGCTAATAAAAGTGTTATTTCAAAAGATAGAGTATGTGTTTTTATTTTGCAATAAACAAATTTATTTATTTATATCGAAATGTAATAAAAATTAAAATGTATCAATCATTATCAAAGATCATTGGAATGCCCAATCAAAGCAAACTATCCGCTGTCCTGAGCGTACCAATAATTAATGTTTATTTAAAAAAATTCCTGACGCCGTGGTGTTAATCGATTTTAAATTTGCAAAATTTCAAATGAAAGGTAAAGTACACTTCTATACCCAAAAAAAATTCAGCTTGCTATCTGCTTTATTTTCAGTCCTGTAACATTTTGAAAAAATGAATTTTTTTGCAAAAGCTTGATTGCAAAATTTATTTTGCAAAATCTATTGAACCGATCTTAATGAAATTTACAGTATTATTTTACAGTATCATAAAGTTTTTCTAAGTGAAATATGAAGGTCCTAAGTCTAGCATAAATGGTTGAAAAACGTAAAATGCGAATACTTGTTTTTGTATGTTTTTTTTTCGCGATTATTGCTATTTTGCAACAAGGGTGACTATTTTTTAAATTTTTAACCAATTCTATATTGTAGGAAATTTAATTACGCAACTTTTATGTTAGTACAACTTTTCTCGAAAATAAATACTTTTAAAGTTATAATCAAAAAACGAAGAAAAAAATTGAACTTTTCCTAATTTTTTTACTATTTTGATTATTTAAACAATGTTCCGGACCTTTTTGAGAGGGAGGATAACTCAAATATTATTACTTGATTTATTTTCAAGCAATTTCTGCAAAAAAATTTGAGTCACCTCTCAACGTCCAAATGTACTATTATTTTTACAGATGCGCCCTGCCCTGGTCTAAAGAGAAATCGTTAGAATGCAACAAACCGGCACATTTATGTTTCGTGGACCTTAAGAAAACATTTGACAGGGTCAAATTAAAGGACGTTATCTGTTTGTTATACTCTAGCTAGAGAGAGGTATCTACCTCTAGAGTCTAGAGAGAGAATTTTGCCTACAGAAAAGAAAGATAGAGGGCGCCAACTAATTGTTAACGAAAACCTGTAAAAACAATACAAGAAGTTGAGAAATAATGAAGTATGTAATAAAGAAATTGGAATAAAATAATTATTTGAAAATACATTAACAAAGATGTGACGTTTATAACATTACAACATTTTTAACTTGGAAATGCTGAACTTGCTAAATCTACATAAGGTAGGCTGCCACACATGGTACACATGGTAGGCTGCCATCCTACACAACACAAATTAGCAGCCTACCATAGCATGATACATAGACTGACAGAAATTCCCATGACAAAAAATAACTTCGAGATAGAACTAAACATCATTAAACAAATAGCAGTAAACAATGGCTATAACGAACAAACAGTTAACAAAATTTTAAACCAAAAACTCCATAAGAAAGCCCTGAAATTAGTGTATCCACCACCACAGAAAGAACCCAGTACCTTTGCTCTCTCACATATACTGGCAAGATAACAACAAAAATAGCCAGATACATAAAAAAGAAAGGAATAACACCAGTTTTCAGAACTAACAACAACTTAAGCAAATATATTAAGAACAATAAAAGCCGAAAGAGAAAGCAACTACAGAGTGGTGTGTACGAACTAACTTGTGGCGACTGTCCGAAAACTTACATCGGTCAAACTGGCAGAACCTTTGACAAACGGATAGCAGAACACAAAAGGGCTTTCAACAATAGAAAAACAGACATTTCTACATACGCACTTCACCTTCTAGATCATAATCATTCTTTCAATGAAGAGTTTCAAATTCTGCATATTCAAAATAAAGGCCTTAAGCTATCTTTTTTAGAATATATGGAAATTAATAAATTGAAAAATACAGATATAATTCTGAATGACCAACTCGAGACAAACAGCTCCCCACTCCTCAACCTCTTCAGTTAAAGACTTAAAAAGGCCAACACATTGTAAACTATATCACTTGAGAAAGGCACTCTGCCGAAACAGCTGTAGTCACTTAGATATAATAAATTTTGTGGAAGTATAGGAAACAAACGTTTCCAGTGTTTTATTGCTAGACAGTTCTTAGTTTTTCAGTCCTGAATTTTCTTGGTTGTTCTTAAGTCCAAGGCACAAATTCACTCACTAAAGTCACTTTACAAATGAATTGATACAATAAAAGTACATCAGGTTACTTCCCATAGTTCATAAAAAAAATTCCATAGTTCATAGAAAAATTCAGCATTGATTGTATTTCTCAAAAACAAATTAGCACTACTCGAACAAAATATTAAAGAAACTTATTATTTCTTCAGTATATTAAACTGGATCAATAAAAAGGCAAAAAGGTTTCAGGCTTTTACGGCAATGTTAGAAACTGCTAACAAAAAAACCTCTAAATAACTTCTGACTGGGTGCGAAGAAATTAGGTATACCGACTGGTCTGAAATATCGCATTGGCCTAAAAGCGGCGAAAAACGCGGTGGTCCATGACTTGATTATACCATGATGGTCTAGTATTCAGACCGTTGAAGAACACTTAACTCGACTACTAACACAAAGACTTCTGCATTCAAATTGAACAAGGACTTCACTATACGTAAACTCAATGGGAACCGCTTTCAGCGGCCCTCCGAGGCTCTAGCTACTTCAACTCTTGGCGGCTTTCACCTAACTGAATGTACCGATCTCCCCAAACTACAATCTTCTAAAATTCAACGCCCTTTCTAAAGATCATGCAATCCTCCCATTCTAGCAATCATCAGATAGTTTATCCAATAGAAAAGCAAAATCATTCTCCGCCAAACCTCTAATTCGACGCCATGCATGTTTCTCAGCCAATAAGAAAATACTCATTATATGTAAGCAGTTTCCTCTAGGCTCCCATGGAAAGCCTGATTCTCACATCGTCAGCAATACTGCATGTGCGAACCTATTGGATTAACACAAACAACTCAGAGGCACTTATCTGCATTCCAGCTCTAACGGACAGAATTCAGTCTCAAAAAAACATTAAACTCTTTTGATAATTAGCCGAAGACAAGCAAATGCTCTACTTATTAAAGAATTATGACCAAAATCCTTTTGGAGGCATTAGATAAAATAACATAACAAGGACCCTCAGACGAAAACAGATATGATATTCACGCCAAAATCTCGAGAACGATACACGATATTTAACATCGTGAGAAACGAAAGAGAATCAGGGGATCCAATTCCACACACTTACAGTACAATTTACGAAACGGATTCCGCATACAGGGTGGAACAAAAAATATACTAGGGGCGTACTTACGGTCTTAACACAAAAAAATTAAGGGGTGATATATCAATGACCTTCGCACCCGTTACAGTCTTATGAATGCGGTTTCTAGAACACGGAATACGAAACTTAAACATTGCAGACTACTGCATATTTTCAACAGCTGTTGGTTACTTGCTTAGTAACCAATTGACTTCCCTCAATTGTTTTTCATACACGTATATTTCAAATCTATTCTTGTTGTTTCTTTCTTCGCCAAAGGTTGGAAGCAAATTTCCATAACAGACAATGTTGAGATCAATATTTAGCATTCATTAGTTTTTCACTATTATTATATTTTATAAATACATTTTATATCAATAATAACAACATATTATTTCTTTACAGATGCACCTTCGGATGAAAGAGAAGACTTATTCATACAAAAACTTAGACAGTGCTGCGTGCTTTTTGACTTCGCATCGGATCCCCTTTCTGACTTAAAATGGAAAGAAGTAAAAAGGACTGCACTTCAAGAAATGGTAGAGTATGTTACAACACAGAAGGGTGTGATAACCGATAACGTATATGGAGAAGCTGTAAATATGGTAAGTGGTTTATAGGAATTGGTTACACCAAAGCTAGCTAACAGTAAAACAAATTTCTACGAATATTCGACTGAACGATTTCCAAAAAATCATTTAAACCGCCTACACACAACCTGACAACCTGACCTTCTAACACGACAAATTCCCCGACCATTTTTGTCGGGGTCAGCTCTACACACGTCCTGACAAAACGTAAAATTATTGTGGAACCCCGATAAGTCGGCCCCCGATAACCCGGAAGTCCGGTTAACCCGGACCGATTTTCATCAGACAAACATTTCAATAATTAAAATGTACTATCCGTTACAAGATAATTCGGATGGAATTCCCCAGATTATTTTGTGCTTGATATCGGCCCAGTCTCTTAATCTGGGGAATTCCATCCGAATTATCTTGCAAGGGATAGTATGTAATATAATATTTAAGAGATAATGTGTATTTGTGTAATTTGAACTATGTATACGATAGTAAAAATGACTCATGGCCCCATGGAACATTGTTCCGATTGTGACTGTATTGTGTGTAGATTGTGACTGTATTGACTGATCGTGACTGTCTTGTATTGTTTGCTTCCGTTTGCTTAGGTTTGTGTTTGCGTGTTTTTAATAATTTGGATGTGTAGGTACTAGTGATGTAACGAATGTCATTTTTTGAACATTCGCGAATACGAATGCGAATGCGAATATCTGCTACCGACATTCGCGAATGCGGATGCGAATGCGAATATTCAGTTTTTTTTTTAATTTTTTTTATATGTTTGTAATGTTTCCTAAATTTTTAATGAAAAGTTAATTGATATTCAGTGTAAATGAATCTGAAACTTAAGCTTTATTACATAATACCAAATAATAAAAAAAGTGAAGGCTGATAATGTGATTATACAAGGTTAAGTTCTATATATCTATTGCCCTTCATTTGTCCAAAGTTGAACGTAGACCTCCCCCTAATTTTTCCACTCTTCTCGGTTCAGTGCTAATGCTGTCGATCTGGTCCCTGCGTATCTTTTTAGGTCATCCGACCATCTCCTCTGTGGTCTGCCCCTTCCTCTTTTGTAGTCCCAAGGTCTCCAGTGAGTTATCGCTTCATTCAATCTTCCGTCTCTTTGTCTAATGTTGTGTCCTGCATATTTCCATTTGAGAGTAGCTGCATGTTTGAGGTTAAATTACCATTTCTTAATAAAAAAAGATGAGAAGTGAATAGATTTTGATTTTATTAACTTAATATTATCTTCAAATTATTTTTTTCTGATATTCATATTCGCAAAACATTCGCACAAATTTCGCGAATGCGGATGCGAATGCGAATATGCAAAAACATGCGAATATTCGCGAATGCGAATGCGAATACGAATATTCGTTACATCACTAGTAGGTACTGTGCATATACAGCGTGTCTACTTAAGTTGGAAACATATGGAAACGTTTTTATTATTAATTTTACGAAAAAAAGTTATTTTTCATAAAAAGTTCTGCATACTGTGGAACCTATGATTTAATCATCAGATATCAAATTTTATCAATATTATACGAGATATGTCAAAAAATGTGAATTTCGTACAAGAGTAAAGTACCTTTATTTCTCTCAATATCGAAAATTCTTATTATGAAAAGTTGTTTGGAATTACAAACAAAGATCAAATATGCAATTACATCCTTCTAATTAAAAAAAATTCCAAATTTTTCTCTTTATGGATACTTAACTTTTTGATTTTTATTTATTAGATACACATCATATGATAACTCTTTTATTATTACTTTTACAAAAAAAGGTATTCTTTATAAAAAGCTCTGTATGTCCTAAGAATTAAGATGCAACCATCAGATATCACATTTTATTAATTTTATACGAGGTATGTCAAAAAATATGAATTTCACTCAGGAGTAAAGTACCTTTATTTTTCACAATATTAAAAATTGTTATTAAAAAAGTTGTTTAGAATTAAAAACTATGTTTCAATATACAATTATATTCTTCTAATTGAAATATTGTGAAATATAAAGGTGCTATAATACTCATGAGCGAAATTCATATTTTTTGACACACCTACTATAAAATTGATAAAGTTGATATATCATGGCTTTATCTTAGATTTTAGACCATGCAGAGCTTTTTTATGAAGAATAATCTTTTTTTCGTAAAATGGATACTAAAAAAGTTATCATATTTGTAATAAATAAAAACGATATTTGGTATTCATTTTGAGAAAAATTTGTAAAATATTTTTTTTTTCAATTAGAAGCACATAATTGCATATTTGATCTTAGTTTTTAATTAAAAACAACTTTTCATAATTATAATTTTCGATATTCAGAGAAATAAAGGTACTTTACCCTTGAACGAAATTCATATTTTTTTAAATACCTCGTATAATATTGATAAAATTTGACATCTGATGATTGAATCTTGGGTTTTAAAGCATGCAGACCTTTTTATGGAGAATAACTTTTTTTCGTAAAATTAATAATAAAAAAGTTTTCCATATGTTTCCAACTTAAGTAGACATGCTGTATATATTTCATGTTATTTCAATTATAACGGAGTTTATCTGTAAGTATACCGTATTTTATTAATTTTTACCGTATTTTCCGGCTAACCCGAATTTTCGATAACCCGGATCGGCCGCGGTCCCGATTAATCCGAGTTATCGAGGTTCCACTGTACTTACATTTTGTCTAAACATAATGTGTATAAGCCTTATGTTTTAATTTCTAACGTCATAATTGGGAGTACAAAATGTGCAACGTTTTAAAATATACAGCTCCAAGTAGTAAATTCTCATAGTTAACACGTCATATGTGTATAAATAGAGCATTAACGAATACGGAAAGAACGACATAAACAACTTAATACGAATGTGGTAAATGGTATATCTAAAATTATCATTTTACTTACATTTTTTCTAAACCTACTGTGTATAAGCCGTTAACATGTTAAATATACATCACCAGGTAGTAAATTATGTACTATATGTACTCTATATTATAGATCTTCCATAGTTAACACGTGGTTGGCGTCCACCGCTTTACAAAAACCATCCGTATAGATTATTAACAATTATTCATCCTTATTGGAGTCAGAAATCAGGCCAACAACGCTACACAGGTCCTGACACGACAAATTTGTCAGGATATTGGAATACCAAGACCACCCGACAAAATCTGTCAGCCTGATTGTCAGGATTACTCAGTTTTGTCGTGCGACAAGCATACACACGCTCTAACAGTGAGACCCAACGTTGTCAGCCATGACAGTCAGATGCTTTTGTCAGAGCGTGGGTAGACGGTTTTAGAACCGAAGCAGACGAGCCACTGTGCAGCGCTACTGAGTGGTTCCACAAAGTGGCTTAAACAGACGATTTTGTAGCCCCAATGATTTTGTAATGAACGCCACAGTGGCGAGGATCGGCGGCAGTGGCTCCCGGGAACTTTCCCACTTTAAGATTATTATATTATTATTCTAGAGTTCAAATAAAAGATATTGTTAGGTCGAGGTGTAGGGGTACAAAAGAGTATTTTTACGATGTTACTAGAATATGGCATTTTTTATAAAACTAAATCAAATCATTAAGTTCATTGTTCAATGTGTAAGATTTGCTTTTCAATCTTTCAGTTTGCTGTTAACCTTTTTCGAACCCTTCCACCATCGTCGAATCCTAACGGTGCTGAATTTGATCCCGAAGAAGACGAGCCAACACTCGAGGCTGCCTGGCCACATTTGCAACTCGTCTACGAACTCTTTCTTAGGGTACTCGAGGCACCCGATTTTCAGGTTAATATAGCAAAACGGTAAGTCCTAATAGAATCTATAATATATTTCACGAATTTGCAACTACTTTGGATTAGGAATAAAATATTTGAATTGATGCGAATATAATAAGAATGCTTAAGAAATAAAAAAAGTAGGTACCATAAAATATAATTTCATTGCAATACTAAAATACTCATTTCTCCATTTAAGAATATTTTAACTCCATTTAATACTTATTCCGAGTTTAGAACAACCCTGTATACTAAAATAAAGCATTTCGCTATATTGATAATTTTTAACAGTAGTAGACAACCTATATTAAAAATCATTTGGACACCAAAAGATTTTTTTATGTCAAATCAGTACAATTATACAGGGTGTGAATGTTGCTACGAAATTAATAAAAAAGAAATTATCTTTTAAACTACCTTGTATATCATTACAAAACATATTTTAAGAAAGAAAACATCGAGGAGAATTTAATTATGTCCAGGGTGGTCCATTTAAAAAAGATAAGTTTGTGTCGCCCTGTCAATATGGGTATATTTGAAAATATTTGTAAATTATGGTCTTCTCTATGCCCCAAGTTTTATCTAAATAAATTTTTTTGTATCTCTTACGACAAACTAGTAATTGGACTTTCTCGCACTAATACCACACCCTGTATAGGGCAGTCAATGAGGGTATGTGGCTCCGAATTCTATCCTACTATATCGATTTACGTGATATTTTCACAGTAACTAGGGAATAGCCCAAAAAACAAAGCCTACCCTATGCCGATGTGTGCTTTTGTCTTGGGGGCGGTTCCCACCCCTTCTCGGGGGTGGAAAATTTTTTGCTTAAATAACTACGGAAGTTGCTAGAGAACCTAATACTAAGCAAAAACTGTTCTATAATTTTTTTTTTTCGAAAACTCAATACTTTTTGAGTTATTCCTGGTTGAAAATTGGCCATTTTCATTGAAACATAACACCTTTTCAAACGGTTTTTTGCGAATACCTTAAAAACTATGCATTTAACTAAAAAAACTATATAAAACATTTTTGTAGCTTATAAAATAACAAAGAGATTCTTTCTTTTATGAATCTTCTAGTTATAACACAAAAAGAGATATGGTAAGTGAAAAAAACTTGTTTTCTTGGTGCATGCTCAAATCAGTGTATTTAACTTGAAATAACAGAGAAACGGTCGATTTTAGGTGTATAATGCTACCAATAAGTTTTGTTGTGCTTGAAAAGACCTTTAGAATAAGCAATATTAAATGTCGATTACATTCAAACTATGCGAGATAAACTGTAAAAAAATTTGATGACTAACGTATTTTAAGAAAAAAAATGAGAAGTATATTTAACCCCTCATCCACAAGAATTTAAATGCATCGTTTTCCTTCTACAATACATTTTACTATAGTGTTCTTTTTATGTTCAAAAAGTTGGGCGGGTTTAAAATGAATGGGTTTTGAAAAAAATAAGATCAAATTATTGAGCGCATTTTTAAATTTTCTTAAAAATCTTTTTTTTTTCTCCATGTAACTCGAAAATGATAAGAGATGCCAAAAAAAAGATGTCATACAAAAATGAAGATTTCTTCTAGATAAACATTTTTATTTTATTTTTTATAACAGTATCTCTTATCATTTTCAAGTTACATGGAGAAAAAGAAGATTGTTAAGAAAATTTAAATATGCGCTCTATAATTTGATCTTATTTTTTTCAAAACCATTCATTTTAAACCCGCTCAACATTTTTAAACATAAAAATAACACTGTAGTAAAATGTATTGTAGAAGGAAAACGTTGCATTTAAATTCTTATGGGTGAGGGGTTACATATACTTCTCAATTTTTTTCTTAAAATTCGTTAGTCATCAATTTTTTGCTGCATATCTCGCTTAGTTTGAATGTAATCGACATTTAATATTGCTTATTTGAAAGGACTTTTCAAGCACAATAAAAGGTATTGGTAGCATTATATACATAAAATCGACCGTTTCTCTGTTATTTCAAGTTGAATACACTGCTTTGAGCATGCACCAAAAAAACAAACTCTTTTTACCTACCATATCTCTTTTTGTGTTATAACTAGAAGATTGAAGAAGGAACAAATCTTTTTGTTTTTTTTATGAGCTACAAAAATGTTTTATATAATTTTTTTAGTTAGATGCATTGTTTTTTAAGTTATTCGCAAAAAACCGTTTGAAAAGGATATTTCAATGAAAATGGCCAATTTTCAACCAAGAATACTCAAAAAGTATTGAATTTTCGAAAAAAAAATTATAGAACAGTTTTTGCTTAGAATTGGGTTCTCTAGCAACTTCCGTAGTTGTTTAACCAAAAAATTTTCCACCCCTAGAAGGGGTGGGAACCGCCCCCAAGACAACAGCACACATCGGCATAGGGTAGTAGGCCTTGGGCCCGCATATACAATTATTATTTATGACCACACCGTTGAAACTTTTTGTACTTGTTATTTGGGTGGAGTCGGACAAATTTTGAGCTTGGCGCATTATGGTAGTGGGGCGTTTGTCTGTCAAGCGGTGACGAAGTTGTCAATTTTATGCAAGAAAAAAATTTATTACCACATTGGTCATTCTATTTTAATCAATGGATTTTATCATATAAACAACGAAAACAATTTTGTCGGACAAAAATATTGGGGCATATGACGCGTCGGACACGCTAAATATGTCAAATTTATGAAAATAATAAATTTATTACCACATCGATAATGTTAACGGTATCTATCATAAAACCTTTTTACAATAATGTGGTAACCTTGTCGGACAATTTTCACGGGGCATATGCGCAGTCGGACGCGCCGAATATGTCAATTTCCTGAAAATTTTTTATTTATTACCACAGATGTCATTTTTATTTTGTACTGTTCTTTTACATGTGTAACGCATATTGGATCACTTGTCGGACAAAAATAATGGGGCGTTTTGGTACAATTAAAAGAAAAAGTAATTTTTATGCATACAGGGTGTTTGGTAAAGAATGGGCCATAGCTTAACCTCAGGTTCCTGAGGTTAAAATAGGCCGATTTAAGCTAACTTACCTTAGTACAAAGTTTATAATAGCCGAGATACAGGGTGTCAAAATCAAACTTTTTTTTATTTATTATTGAATATTTCCTGATAGGTATGAGATAACAACATGAAATTTTATATCTGGGGGTTTCTTGAGTCGAGAAATCTAAATTCCTTACCAAAAATTATGCATTGCCCAGAGGGCGCCACATATGCCTTTCAGCACTCATTTATTACGTTCAATTTTTTTTATCCCTCACTCTGTATAATTTTGACATTAAAATTTTTATTTTCCTATTAGTTTTACTTAAAAAAGGTATACTTCTTTCATCTTCCTAAACTCAACCGTTTTCGAGATAAACGCATTTTAAATATGCGATACACCATCATTTTTAGCATAATATCATTGTAGTTACACCCAAAAAATAACTTAAAATTTATGAAAATAATAAATTTATTACCACATGGATAATTTTAACGGTATCTACCATAAAACCTTTTTACAATAATGTGGTAACCTTGTCGGACAATTTTCACGGGGCATATGCGCAGTCGGACGCGCCGAAGATGTCAATTTCCTGAAATTTTTTTATTTATTACCACAGATGTTATTTTTATTTTGTACTGTTTTTTTACATGTGTAATGCATATTGGACCCACTTGTCAGACAAAAATAATGGGGCGTTTTGGTACAATTTAAAAAAAATTAATTTTTATACATTTTTGACCTCATATTAAATTACGTATTTTTCGGCTCATATTACCCGTATGCGCGCCAATGGTGAATATTAAATTCTTAACTGTAGTTAAAAAATGTGCAATAACTACCTCTTAAAACCCACCAAATTTCATTTGCATATCTCAACTGGTTTTAAAGCAATAAATAAATCGTCAGTTTGTCAGAAAAATTTCAACACCCCCTATCTCGGAAACGATGCATTTGTGGACATACGTTTTTCTCGTAAAGCAAACTGACTTTATTTTGTCATGCACAATTACTCCTTATTGCCATACTTATTTAAAAACACACTTTGTCTATGAAAAACATGGCTAGTTTTTAAAGTCCTTAACTTTTTTATTATCCAACATAAACGAATGAATGAAAAAACTGAATGTTGAGAAGGAATGAGGCTATAGTTCGGTTTTAATTTTAGTATTTTATAGATGCTAGAATATTCCACGGGGTGATGCGAACTTTGAGAAAAAACACAGTTTGATTCATACACTAGCTTTGCAATAAAAATTATGTGTGTACCGACAATATTACTACAGGGATATTGCTAAAGAATAAGGCGCTAATGTTACGAAAAAATCACTTAAATCGGACAAGAGGTTTATAAAATACAAACCATCAAAAATAACCCATTTTTAAGGTGGTTGATTAATTTTGGTCCAGAGTGTACATATACAGGGTGTTTGGTAAAGAATGGGTCATAGCTTAACCTTAGATTCCTGAGGTTAAAATAGGTCGATATAAGCTAACTTACCTTAGTACGAAAGTTGATAATAACCGAAATACAAGGTGATAAAGTTAAACTTTTATTTTATTTATTCTTGAATATTTCCTAACAGGCATGGGATAATAACACGAAATTCGGTAAGCAGGGGTTTTTCGGGACAATATATCTAACTTTGCCACCAAAAATGATATATTATCCAGAGGGCGCCACATACGCCTTTCAGCGCTCATTTAATAGGATCAATTGTTTTATTTCTCACTCTACATACCTTTTGAATCAACACTTTTATTCTCTTAACATTTATACTTAAAAAAGGTTACTATATTCATCTCGTTAAACTCAACCGTTTTCGAGATAAACGCATTTTAAGTCTGCGAGGCAATATAATTTTTTGCAAAATTGTGATCTGATATTTGCTTACATACTCCTTGAACAACGACAAACATCGTTCTGTAGTTTTTTTTTCCAATTAAAAAAAATTTCCGACACAAGTATCAGGTTATAAGTAGTTATATTCTAAATCAAAAAATCTAAGTGTCTGACAAGAATATTGGGTCAAATCCAAAGTCGGACAAAAAATTTAATTTTTATTAATAAACTGTCTTTTAAACAATACTGGGTTCGTGCAACCCTTACCTTTAAAACCATTTTTCCGACAACATTAGTAGGTTATAAGTAATTATATTCTTAATCAAAAAATCAAAGTGTCGGACAAAAATATTGGGGCAACTCGACAGTCGGACAAAAAATTTAATTTTTATTAGTAAAGTATACTTTCAAACTATGCTGGGTTCGTGCATCCTTTATCTTTACAACCATTTTTCCGACAAATGTAGTAGGTTACAAGTAATTATATTCTTAAACAAAAAATGTAATTGTCTGACAAAAATGTTGGGGCAAACGAACAGAAAACTTAATTCTTTTAGGCTATCGACGAGGAGGAATTATCAAAAAAAAAAATTTAAAACAGTGTTTCTCGGTTACTTTTGAATCGATTTAGCTGAAAATTGGTACACACGCTAAGTAAAGCATTTAAAAGGGTATGACGTAGATCGGAACCCAAAATTTTCTTAAAAAATTTTCCGACAAGAAGGAAAATTTTAAAAAAATTGTGATCTGATAATTTTTGTACATACCCCTTGAACAACGACAACATCGTTCTGTATTTTTTTCTCGAATTAAAAAAAATTTTCAGCACATGTATCAGGTTATAAGTAGTTATATTCCAAATCAAAAAATGTAAGTGCCCGACCTAAATAGTGGGGCACATCCAAAGTCGGTCAAAAAATTTAATTTTTATTAATAAACTATACTTTTAAATTATTCTGGGTTCGTGCATCCCTTATCTTTACAACCATTTTTCCGACAAAAGTAGTAGGATACAAGTAATTATACTCTTAAACAAAAAATGTAATTGTCTGACAAAAATGTTGGGGCAAACGAACAGGAAACTTAATTCTTTTAGGCTATGGACGAGGAGGTATTATCCAAAAATATTTTAAAACAGTTTTTCTCGGTTATTTTTGAATCGATTTAGCTGAATATTGGTACACACACTAAGTAAAACATTTAAAAGGGTATGACGTAGAGCTGTACCCAAAATTTTTCCAAAAAAATTTCGGACAAGAGGGAAAATTTTAGAAAAATTGTGATCTGATATTTGCGTACATACTCCTTGAACAACGACAAACATCGTTCTGTAGTTTTTTTTTCCAATTAAAAAAAATTTCCGACACAAGTATCGGGTTATAAGTAGTTATATTCTGAATCAAAAAATCTAAGTGTCCGACAAAAATATTGGGTCAAATCCAAAGTCGGACAAAAAATTTAATTTTTATTAATAAACTGTCTTTTAAACAATACTGGGTTCGTGCAACCCTTACCTTTAAAACCATTTTTCCGACAACATTAGTAGGTTATAAGTAATTATATTCTTAATCAAAAAATCAAAGTGTCGGACAAAAATATTGGGGCAACTCGACAGTCGGACAAAAAATTTAATTTTTATTAGTAAAGTATACTTTCAAATTATGCTGGGTTCGTGCATCCCTTATCTTTACAACCATTTTTCCGACAAAACTAGTAGGTTACAAGTAATTATATTCTTAAACAAAAAATGTAATTGTCTGACAAAAATGTTGGGGCAAACGAACAGAAAACTTAATTCTTTTAGGCTATCAACGAGGAGGTATTATCAAAATAAAGTTTATTAATAAAAATTAAATTTTTTGTCCGACTTTGGATGTGCCCCACTATTTATGTCGGGCACTTAGATTTTTTGATTTGGAATATAACTACTTATAACCTGATAGGTACATGTGCTGAAAATTTTTTTTTAATTCGAGAAAAAATACAGAACGATGTTTGTCGTTGTTCAAGGAGTATATACACAAATTATCAGATCACAATTTTTCTAAAATTTTCCCTCTTTTTGGGTTCCGATCTACGTCATACCCTTTTAAATGCTTTACTTAGTGTGTGTACCAATTTTCAGCTAAATCGATTCAAAAGTAACCGAGAAACACTGTTTTAAATTTTTTTCTTGATAATACCTCCTCGTCGATAGCCTAAAAGAATTAAGTTTTCTGTTCGTTTGCCCCAACATTTTTGTCAGACAATTACATTTTTTGTTTAAGAATATAATTACTTGTAACCTACTACTTTTGTCGGAAAAATGGTTGTAAAGATAAGGGATGCACGAACCCAGCATAATTTGAAAGTATACTTTACTAATAAAAATTAAATTTTTTGTCCGACTGTCGAGTTGCCCCAATATTTTTGTCCGACACTTTGATTTTTTGATTAAGAATATAATTACTTATAACCTACTAATGTTGTCGGAAAAATGGTTGTAAATAAAAAAATTTCAGGAAATTGACATCTTCGGCGCGTCCGACTGCGCATATGCCCCGTGAAAATTGTCCGACAAGGTTACCACATTATTGTAAAAATGTTTTATGGTAGATACCGTTAAAATTATCCATGTGGTAATAAATTTATTATTTTCATAAATTTGACATATTTAGCGTGTCCGACGCGTCATATGCCCCAATATTTTTGTCCGACAAAATTGTTTTCGTTGTTTATATGATAAAATCCATTGATTAAAATAGAATGACCAATGTGGTAATAAATTTTTTTCTTGCATAAAATTGACAAATTCGTCACCGCTTGACAGACAAACGCCCCACTACCATAATGCGCCAAGCTCAAAATTTGTCCGACTCCACAAAAATAACAAGTACAAAAAGTTTCAACGGTGTGGTCATAAATAATAATTGTATATGCGGGCCCAAGGCCTATAGACTTTGAATAAGGAGATATTTTCAGGCTATTCCTAAAATTTCATTAAAATCCATGCAGTAGGATAGAATTCGGAGGTAATAACCTGTTCTTGCTCTCATTGACTGCCCTAGTATACTGCACGTCAGTTTTATGGCTTTTAATTTTAAATCTTGTTAATATAATCCTTCTTGGATGCTCACCGTCAGACGTCCCGATAGGCGTCGAATAATGTCGAAATTATTCTCATAAATGATAATGCCGTTGCATTCTAATTTCCTTCGCATTTTTATTTCCTGTTGTGTTGAGTTAAAAGAAAATTAAATTTACAAATTTGTCACAAAATGGCGAGAGACATTACGCAATTTTCGAATGCATAAATGATTTTAGTACTGAACATCCTGAAGTAATTTTTGACTCTAATGGTTTTTATAGTGTCCCGAGTTACTGAATGTCTTCATTAGCCTCTTTATTCAAGCCGTGAGTTGGAAAGTTTCTACAGCCTAAAAGTTTGCATCGATAAAGCGTTGATAGACATTGATTCTGCGATAAAATTCTCTGCTGGCCAGTGGTCAATAATCAATGAGTTGATGGCCACTCTCTAACCGGTAAAACTGGCTGTAGAAGCTCTTTGCAGAAGAGAGTCCACTTTGATAAACTAAATAGCCAGGACTCTAGCCTTAATGCCAATCTATTGGAAGCACTACGCAACATAATCGCCGAACAGTATCTCTCTGAAATTACAGATACATACATTAGTGTACTTACAAAATCAAAAAAGTATGACGAAGGACTAAACAATCCTGGTTATTTTCTCATGCCGAAAAAGAATGCAATGCGACAAGAGATGAAAAATTTGTTGATTCGTATAAATAAACAAGTACAGTTGAGTCCGCGAGTCTTTACCCGTGCGTCATCATTTAAAGCATAGGAAATAAGTCGGAAATCTATTTCACGCAACAACAACTGACAGAAAGTGGCTACTGTTCCGATTACGGGTTTTATTATAAAATTTGACGTTATCAAATATATGGTCAAATGTAAGTTTTGCTTCAAAATTTTTGTGCAGAATTACAGCTACATTTGAAGTAGCTTAATAAATTATTTTATTATTATTGATTAATAAATAAATAAACAATTTATAAAAAAATTCAATAACATATTTTATTTTTATTATTTTATTCACTTTGACGGAAATCTAAACACAATCATTTCTTTACTGTGTGAATGACGTTAGCTTTGTATGTTTTAAATATTAACTGCCAAAATATAATTATTTACCTTAAAATTTCAAAGCCCAATATAAAATTAGTTGTGAAAACAACTGTTTGTGTAATATAAAAAAACTTCAAAACGCAAAAATTCGACAAAAACCGCAAAAAATTCAACTGACTGACAGCCACAAAAGTAAACAAAGCAGAAACGTCAAACAGATTGTGCTTAAAATATGAAAACATACCGAATCGTCTTTTTTTGTACCTATCTCTTTTCAATGCACTGAGTCTAGCTAGATGGTTCATAAAAATAACATCTGTTGTTACTTAATAACAAACGGCAGCTGGTTTGTCATGAGTTTCATGCGTGGAAGAGAATGATGCTAGATAAAAAGTATGTGTTTTATCTCGTCAGGTATTAATGACGCACGGGTAAAGACTCGCGGACTCAACTGTAACTCTGGAACCGGTGTGAGAGGACATAATGAAAGAAGATGTGAATTTTACTTTGGAACAAAAACTTGAGATTGGATTGAAACGAGAAAAAGAAAACTTTTAAACCAAAAAAAATTTGGTTCTCAAAAAGATTACGAAAAGATTTTGCAAAAGGAAATGGCAGTTTATGAGGCCAAAGGAGTGGAAGGCGATCATTTGTCAATGGTCTATGACTATTTGATGACCTTAAAACCGACCAGCACAGAGGCCGGAAAGGCTTTCTCCGCAACCGGCTGTATGTGCAGTTCTGTGCGAAGTAGGTTAGGCCTATGTTTTTTAAGGTCTCACTTCCAAGAAACTAAATACGAGAGGTGAATCAAATATGAACCGACCTTTGCTAAATTTTTTTATTGAATTATAATTACAATTAAACAATACTTCATTTTTCTATACACATTCCTTCCTTCTGTATGCATTTTTTGAAGCGGCTAGGAAGTTTCTGTATTCCATTTTCATAAAAAGAATGAGGGCGGGTATATAACCAATTGCTCACGAATTGCTCCACTTGATTATCATCATCAAAACGCGCTCTGCCTAGTGCATCTTTTAATGGACCGAACATGTGGTAATCACATGGTCAAAGATCGGGACTGTATGCAGGATGTTTAACGAGAGTCCAATGCATTTCCGCTATTTTTTCTTGCCAGCTGTATGCGGTCGGGCGTTGTCATGCAAGAGCAACACATCTCGTATACGACATCCACGTCTTTTGGGCCTATAGGCAACTCGAAACGGTCCTTTTGGACCGTATAGTCTTTTGACTACAGTAATAAGCTACATTATTGGTTCCTCTCTCATGAAGAAAATTTAGCAACAAAACGCCCCGATAATCCCAAAACATGTCACTAAAACTTTGCCTGCAGACAAACAAGTTCTCGCCTTTATCGGACAATTTTTGGACGTCGTTGATGACTTTTGTTTTATACGGCATCTCGTCCTTCACGAACTTGTCTATGGCAAAATTTCACTTGTGTATTGGACACTGTTGATTACCTATATTGATTTTTTAGTCTTCGCCAAATTTCAGCGGGACCAACATTTTCTTTTGCAAGGAATTTGATAACAATGCGTTGTGCAACCGAACATGGCACTACTCTCTCGCTCATCGCAACAGTAACTGGCTGCACGTCATTAGAGAACAGGCGGTAGCGCGCACTCACACATTAGACTATAACCTGCCACCACAGGACTAATTTAGACATATCCGCCAGTTTATGCTAAACGGAGACGGAAAGGTCGCTTCATATTTGATTCATTCACGTAATTCATGTTTAAAAATTTAGAAATTAAAAAAAAAATTAAAAATTTAGAATACAAAAAAAAACATTAAAATCGTGTTTTTATTGTGATTCCACATTTTGCTGGATCCAGCTGGATTCAGGCCAATCTTGCAAAAATCCAGCTGGATTGAAAATGCTGCTGGATTGCAATCCCTAATTACTGTACATGCATCAAAGGGGCCGTCCATTAATCACGTGAGGCTCGAAGGGGGAGTCTATAAAAAATCACGAAATGTCACAATACAGAAGGGGGGGTTAAAAAAATGCCAAAAAAAAAACCTCACGTGATTAATGGACGGCCCCAAATGACTTTTTCAGAGTAGCCGTTTCATCTACGGGAGTCCTGCAGCCTCTGCCTCATGCCACATTTCGATCTCCACCTTTTTCGGTCGGTCTACTTTTCATTTATGACTGTATCTCTTATTATTCCTCTGATTCCTTCTCTCCATTATAATGCTGGTCTTCCTCCCATTCTTTTATTCCATGGAACATAGTTTAAGACTTGTTTTGTCCATCGTTCGTGTTTCATTCGCATTACCATAAAAGCTTTTTGGATTCTATTGTATCTACGGTATTGTAAATCCTTGACCGACGCAAAAAATCAATGATAATTAAATAACAGTAATGATATTTAAGTGGGGAATTAACATTTTTAGAAGTGTTACACCCAGAAGGAATCATTTTAACTTAATTTTTTGGCAGCACAATGACTATATTTAAAGCATACTATGATAACAATAGAGAGTTATTGCCACCGGCAAATAAAGGATCCTTTATTACAGGATACTTTAATAAAGGACACATACAGGACGGGTCTAAAAGAGTGGTATTGCAAACGCAGTTAAGGAATCTTTTATTTTGACAAATGACATGAAATATTTTTGTAAATATAAAAATAACCTATAACATTCCATTTGTTGATAAAAGTTAAAATAAGATAATTGAAAAGAGTAAAACGTTAAATTTAATTATTTTATCATTTAAAGATGTTTAGACAGCAACTTATATCCCATAATACTCATCGTTCAATAATATGGAAGTGCAATTGGAAATACCTACTATTTTAGGAGTTTTTAAATACTTTTGGATTATGGGTATATAAAATGGGGAATTTCTGCAGAATATATTATTAGGGAATAGTGGATATCCAGTCCTCAACTACAACTAGCTATGACACCATTGCAGAACATTCAGACAGAAGTTGTGTTTTATAATCAATCACAAACCCCTTCAAGAATTGTTATTGAAAGAACATTTGGTATTTTGAAGAGATTTCCCATTTTAACATATGTAATGAGATGCAAGTTACCTTTTGTTCAAAGAATAATATCAGCTTGTTCAGTTTTACATAATATTGCAGTAGATAATAGAGAAAACGTTGAAATACTGGCAAATGAGTGTGCTATTGACATTGATATAGAAGCTGTGGCAGTACATTTTCAACCAGGAGCTAATCTAATGCAACTAAATTGTGTGTGTGTTTGTTTAAAAATATTGTTCGACATTTAAAGCTAGCTTAAACTAATTTTATTTTTATTGGACTGCAGTTTGTTAATAAACTTATAAATAAATATAAATATTATATTGGGGACTGATTTTAAGTATTTTATGATCATTAGCAGGTTTTAAATAATAAATTTATAAATATATACATGCTATTGGCGTTTGATCTTTTATCGTTTAAAATATGTTCATTGTTCATTAAGATCCATTATGGCCCTCTCTTTTCACCTCTGGATAACTAGTTATCAGGAAGTTTATCTGACAAGATACTAATAGATATCTGGCAGAGAAAATCTTCCCGTTAACTAGTTATCCGGAGCTGAAAAGACAGATACTAAGGATACTGTTATATAAACTTCGCAATAATTAGTTATCTGGAAATGAAAAGACCTCTAATATCTAATCTGTCAAATAAACTTCCCCATAGACAAAAATATAATAGAAGAATTAAGCTTTATGGTGGTTTCTTATTAATTTTTTTGGCAGTGTTTAAATAAACAAACACTGATGGCATGAAATGGATAACGAATCACGAATAAGGAGGTTCTAGGAGGAATGAAGAAAGAATTGGAGATTGTGTTTACCATTAAACGCATAAAACTGCAGTATCTGGGACACATATGAGAAATCAGCACCGTTACTCCCTGCTGCAGTACATATTGCAAGGTACAGTCAAAGGTAAGAGAAGACCCAGTAGACAGAGAATATCAATGGAACTGTTTCGAATTGCAGCTAGCAAGGTTATGATTGCTAATATGATTTCCAACATTCGAAACGGATAGGAACCAAAAGAAGAAGATGGCATGAAAATGAAAGTGTATTAATACTTTTGATTAAAAACTTTATAGATTCTAATCTGTAAAAGACTAAATTTTCAAAAATAAATAAGTACTTAAACCTTTATTTTATTTTGTTAACCTAACCTGTGATATATCTGTTGAACTCTATTTTGAATCTAGAATTTTAACAAATCCTAACCATCTTTAAAATTTATTGAAATTACCTCATATCTATAATAAATATTTATTTCTATACAAAAATGTAAAATATATTGAGTTTAAATGAGTTAATGATAATCTATGTCTGATCATTGTAATTAATAACACTTTTTATTTACATAATATTCCTTTTTACAACTTTTTGTAATCACTCAAGCTTCAATAAAATGTTCTTTTTTATATTCCTTTGGGTCAAAACATCAATAATCTATATCTGAGAATATTACTTAGAGTTCTTTTTAATAAATAAAACCCAACATACAACTTTAATGATGAAAGTTAATCAAATATCAATCCCACAATAAAATTATCAATCAAAAGAAACGACAAGATAAATTCAAAATACAAGTGAAGTTAGACTTTTCTTCACATTTTTGACACGTTATGTCAAAATAAAGGAACTTTTATTAAAAGAAGGGTGTCCTCGAATTTTCCTTAAATACAGGTATTTTATTAAAGGACAAAAATAAAAGACACAATACTTCGCATGCTTATATGTCAAAATAAAGAATCTTTTATTACAGGCCGACTAAAAAGACGTTGGCAATAACTCTCTAATATCAATGTTTTATCTTTTATAGTTTTTGTAAAAATAAAGTTTTATCTTTAAATTTTTTTGTGAAAAGACCAATTTATGAAGACCGGTTGGTACAGAAATTTTTAGTTATTATTCCTCAGTCTAATTGTATTCAGTGCAAGAATATGCCTTGAGTTCGAAGACACCAAAATTACCAACATTTTAGCGATTTTGATAGGGGTAGAATTATTACCTATAGAGATATGGGTTTGTCGTATCGCGAAATTGGTCGTAGTGTTAATTGTACGGCAATGTCAATTATGCGAGTGTGTCGTGTGTGGACAAACAAAGGTGGATGAATACGAAGAAGACCAACTGGTCAACCGAGGCGTACCACAGGGCGTCAAGATAGGCCCTTTAGACTCCTGGCTCGGCGAGACCGTTTTATTTTTTAAACAAAAAAATAATTGTCGAAACTATTGATATTGTTATTGACAAATTAGTTTTACTTTATAATAATTGCCTTACTGAGGGGATTTTCCCTGATGTACTAAAAGTAACAAAAGTGTTGCCACTATTCAAAAAAGGGTCTTTAGATGAAATTGGAAATTACCGTCCCATCTCTATCATTCCCATTTTCGGTAAAATTTTTGAAAGCATTCTTAATACTCGTTTGATAGAATATCTAGATAAACACAAAATACTTCACTGTAACCAATATGGCTTTAGAAAAAAGTGCAGCACTACACAAGCTATACAGAAAGTTGTGAAAGATATAGTCGACGGCATGGAGGAAGGTCATTTCGTGTCTTTGACATTGTGTGATTTATCCAAAGCTTTTGACTGTGTTTCGCATAAATTAATGTTGGAAAAAATGCATAAATATGGTATAAGGGGAACCACTCTCAATCTATTTCGATCTTATTTAACAAATAGAAAACAGGCAGTTTTTCTTAATAATAGCTATTCTGATTTGAACACGGTCGAATACGGGGTTCCTCAAGGTTCAATACTAGGACCCACTTTGTTTCTTATTTATCTGAACGATCTATTTCACTACACTTTTCCCATAAAATGTGTGTGCTTTGCAGATGATAACACTCTCATAAATACTGACATTAATCATCATAATTTGAAAATTAAAATAGATAGTGATACTCAGAAAGCAAAAAACTGGTTTTTGCATAATGGTCTGAAGCTAAATGAAGACAAAAATCAGAATTTGATGTTTAGTTCTGACCGGAAGTATGTCTTAGGAAATAGTGTTAAACTCTTAGGAATTTTCCTAGATGATAATTTGGACTGGAGTGCTCATACAGACTACTTAAGTTCTAAACTTGCTACAACTATATTTTTGATACGCAACTTACTTTTTATGATCCCTAAAAGTACCCTTAAAATGATCTACTTTGCACTGTTCCATAGCCATTTAAAGTACGGAATAACTGTTTGGGGTGGCTCTTGTCACGCAGACAGAATTTTTAAGTTACAAAAGAAGGTAATGAGGATACTTGCAGGAGCAGAGTATAGGGAACACTGTAAACCTTTATTTCAGAAGTTAGGTATTATGTCACTATCTTCACTCTATATATATGAGACGTTGATTGAAATTCATTCCAACAAAAGTAAGTTTAACATAAACTCCAACTTCCATGATCACCATACAAGATCGAGCGATGCTATTAGAGCACAACGTTTTAGGTTGACGAAAAGTATAAAAAACTCAACTGATGTTAGTTTGTACAATTTTTTGCCAGATGAAGTAAAAAGTCTTCATTTACAGTCGTTTAAAAATAAAATAAAATCACACTTTTTAAAGCATTGTTTTTACACAAAGACAGAGTACTTAGGTACCGCTTATAATACATTATAATAAGTACACTAGTTTGGTCAGGGTTTTTTTGCCGATTATGACGATATTTCATGTTTTTAAGTTTATTTCATGTCTTTACGTTTTTACATAGTGTGTTAAATTGTTTAAATTTGTTAGTACCTGTTTGTATATATCTGTTCATTATAATTTATAATATTTATCTTTTAAATTTTGTCAAAATTTTATAATGTAGGTACGTACTCTTTTGACTTGTCAAAAACAAAAGAAATTTTGTATATTTGATGAAATAAATTCTATTCTATTCTATTCTATTCTACTACGCTTCAAATCGCTGACCAAGGGTTTGGAGCAGAAGGTAGACTTGTTACTACACGTACCCTATACAGTGTCATTCGAGCCTTTGGGACTGGTTTCATTCCGCCCACGACGAGTGTTTCCTTGCACTGCGGACCACTGTCATCAACGTTTAAATTGGTGCAGAGAACGACAGCATTGGGTGTCAGAATGGCATAATACAGCATTCAGCGATTAATCGTGATTTTGTTTAAGCATGCATGATAGTCGTAAGATGATAAGACGCCGCCGTGGAGAGCGACGAGATATCAGGTTTGCTGTTAAGAGGCATCTACACAGGACAATTGGAGTAATGGTTTGGGGGGTTATTGCTTATGGTAGCCGATTACCACTTTTGTTTATTCAAGGCAATATGACAGATGCGCGTTATGTTGATGACATCTTACAAACCACTTTACTGCCTTATCTAGACGGCCGTCGAAACGCATTTTTTCAGAAAGACAATGCGCATCCCCATATTGCTCATCGAACTATGGACTTCCTCCAAGAAGCTAACGTTAATTTTTTGCCATGGCTACCCCGTTCACTGCGTTTAAATCCTATCGAACATGTGTGGGATATGATGGGGAGGAGACTGTCCACTTTGCACCATCCTCCACAGACTCTGGCACAGTTAATCCATGAAATTCAAGTTGCTTGGAACGAGGTGCCACAAGCGGACATCTAACATCTCATTTTGTCAATGCCTAGACGTGCACAGGAGTGTATTCAGCTAGGGGGTCGCCAAAGACATTACTAATTTTTTTTTACTATCTGTCAACAAAAAGTCTTGCAAATGTTATCGTTTCATTCTTGATGAAAATGTACCATGTTGCCAAAAAATTAAGTTCAAGAAATGATTCCTTCTGGGTGTAACACTTCTAATGTCACTGAGTATATTTTAATTAGTATGAAAGTAATTGGATATTTATGTATTTTTTTTGTTTATTTTTAGATACATAGACCAAAAATTCGTATTACAACTATTAGATCTATTCGATTCAGAGGATCCCAGGGAGAGAGATTTACTTAAGACTACATTACATAGGATATATGGCAAATTTCTTGGCCTTAGAGCATTCATCAGGAAGCAAATCAGTAACGTGTTTTATAGGTTTATTTATGAAACCGAACACCATAATGGAATTGCTGAGTTATTAGAAATCTTAGGTTCCATCATTAACGGATTTGCATTGCCTTTAAAAGATGAACATAAGGTAAATACCTATATCTCTCACTGAATTTTAACGGGAAAAGTTACAAGAAAAATTATATTGGGGATAATTATTCATCATCAAGCATTACAGTCCCTACAGTGACTCTTTTCCATTTCTTCCTGTCCTTGCACTGAAATTTTCTGTCTTTAACATTCATTTCTCTTATATCTTCTTCTATAGGGTGGCCGGAAAGTCCCTTTACACTAAAAATAATAATGTTTCATCACCGCACCAACGTTTGTTGGTATTCCTGCCCATGCGCAGCATCAAGATCACCTGTTTGGTCACGCATACAGACAACAATAGTTGAGATTGAAATGTAATGGCGGACACAAGTGAGTATACAATTGAGAAGCGTTTGGTCGTTGCAGTGTGGATAGACGAACGTCGTCATAACAATAAACAATGGTCGATATTTTGGTTTTCAAAAACCATCAGCATCCAGACCAACTTTGCTCTCGTGGGAGAAGAAGGTTTTTTCATCGGGAACCGTTCTCGATGCACCAAGAAGTGGAAGACCAAGCACTCGAAAACATGTGCTGGATTCCATTGAACGTTCATTGATAAAGTCGACGCGGAAACGCTCTGCAGAGTTTGGTATTGCACTGTCAACAACGCAAGATAACACGCGAAAGGATTAACAAGTGAAGCCTTCTTTATTTTCACAAGATGGCGCCTCATCCCATTTTGCTCTCGCTATTCGCAATCACCGGAATGAAATTTGACCGGACCGATGGATTGGGCGAGGTTCTTCAATTCCTTGGTCTTCAAAAAGTCTAAGAATTGACAACGCCGAACAATGTACTGTGGGGTTTCATTAAAGGGGAGATTATAAAACACAGATATGTTTCAAATGAGGACTTGCAAAACAGAGTTCGCCAAGATTTTACGTCTTCGTAACTCCGGACATGCTGGGATGGATGAGCATACGAACAAGGCGTCGCACCAAGTTGTGTTGCGATAATGGAGGTATGCACACCGAGATTTTAGATACATAAATAAGTAATAAATAACTTACGTACAAAATTGTGTTATTATTTTTTCCCTTTGTAGTGGAACAACAGCAATTCATTGATGTAAAGGGACTTTCCGGCCACCCTATACATTATCCAGCCATCTTTTTCTAGGCCTTCCTCTACATCTGGGCCATAGTGCTGTTCAGTTAGTTATCCTTCTCGACATACTGAGTGTGGGCGTCTCTGTATGTTTCTTCTCTTACTAAGCGAAGAGATTTTATGTATCTGACTATATAGTCTGGGAGATAGTGTCAAATTTTTGCGGTGATTTTGGCACGGATTCTATGAATTTATTTTGGTTGTTAGTACTTGTTTAATAACGAAAATGTCTGTCAGCTGGCGCGACTCCAAAATAATGTTGAAAAAAATCCGTTGTCAAAATACAAAATAATGTTGAAAATAGTTGATTATAAAAATGCCACAAGGAAATAGCTTCAGAGCAACATCTACTTTCATATTATTTTTTCTTGCCTAAAACACCCGACTTGGGCTATAAAAAAAAAATATTTTATATTTTGACAACGGCTTCCGATTTGGACGTCGAAACGTTAATAATAAAATCATTTTTTTAGTAAAATTGTGGCTTATTTCCCATTAAAAATAGGTAATTGGTTGTTACTTCTTATATGTCACACACCCAGCTCATGAGTGGACCCATTTTCAAGATACTTTATTTGACATTTCGAATTAATTTGACAGTATTTTTATTATTTTTGTTTAATTTAAATTAAAGTTAGATGTTATAACGTTTTTTATCGTGTTTTAGCTCTTTCTATTAAGGGCTTTGATGCCTTTACATAAAGTCAAAAGTTTATCAGTATACCATCCACAATTGGCCTACTGTGTAGTCCAATTCTTAGAAAAGGATGCTTCTCTTACTCAGTCAGTTATTCAAAGTTTACTTAAGTATTGGCCAAAGACGCACAGTCCCAAGGAGGTGATGTTCCTTAACGAACTTGAAGAAATACTCGATGTGATAGAACCCGCGGAATTTCAAAAGGTCATGGTACCATTATTTCGCCAGTTAGCCAAGTGTGTTAGCTCGCCGCATTTTCAGGTACGTTATTTTTAAGCAATATCTATAAATTTATCATTTATGAAGTAATAATTATGCATAGTTATGCGTTTAGAAAATAAAGATATATAATTTGGTTCGTGAAAGTAAAATAAGTTGTTTATTCCTACTACACTCAGATTCAAAAAAACGCAACTGAGAAAACATTGGTCAAATTCAAAGTATTTCAGTTTTTTTATTTTTAGCCCTATTTTGATGATTTTTTAGCGCACTTGTAAAAATTTATAAATTTTAATTTGGTCGTTGATTATAAACTACCCTAAATTTTAATTTGGTCATTGGTATAGTGAGTTTTTTAATAAAATTTTGTATTTGACTTATTATACGGGGTTAACCGAAAGGTGGTTTTTATCTTAATTTCAAACATCCTGTGGAATAATTCCGAAAGCGTATTTTCGTAAAACCTTGTGAAATGACTTTGCCACCCACAATTTACGACTTTTCCTATTATTACCATTATCTTTTGTATTAATTTGTAATACAACGATGTGGGCTTTGATGACTGATATCGAAGGAATGTCATATCGACATCCCAGAAGCACTGTATTTAAATATTGATTAAAAGCAACGACATGATCTTGGTTTTAATGAACAATGATAACAATAACAAAACATAAAAAAATAACTTAAGTGTAACTTAACCTAAGTAGCAAATAACAAAGAAAAACTACTAAAATGTAACTTAATACTTTGTATTGCCTCCCCTAGCCTATATAACATTCCTCTTCTAGAGTCAAGCGAAGTTCGTTAATTGAGGCTGGTGCGACTTCGCGACCTCTAATATTTCTACTAAGCATGTCTCAAACGTGCTCTATTGGGTTCAGATCTGGCGAACACGCTGGCCAGTTCATTTTATTAATTCCAACTTCCTCAAAATATTGCGTGACATACATTGCAGAGTGGGGTCGCGAATTATCTTGCATCAATAGAAAATCATCGCTAAAATTTCCTCAATATATCGGTGTGCAATCAACGAACCCTCAATAAATACCAATTCAGTGTGCGCCTCTCGGGATATTCCTGCCCGTACCATCACCGAACCCCCTCCATGGCTAATGCGGGGACTGAAAGCGCACTTGTAACAAAAAGAAGAAAACTTCTGTTGGAGTGAAAGTAAAAAGATATACTCCAACAGAAGTAAGAAAGAAAAAAAAAGACTTGGTAACTAAATAGTTGTAGCTGAAAAGAACTGGTATAAAAATGAAGAGAGAGAGTGGGGTGTGTAGAAAGGGTGAAGTGACTTCTACGTTGAGAAGCCGAAGTAAGAAAAATAAAAAAAATACTACTTTAGTGCAGTAGTACTGAAGAAAGGGGAATTAGAAGGGATAGAAGTAGAAGTGGGAAGAGACAGAGGCAAACTGAATAGAGTTGGCTAGCTATAGATGCAAGAGAGCAACTTGACACTCAAGGATGGATACGGCTCGTTTGCATGCCTGTCGAAGAACAGTAGCTCTATATAGATAGTAATGATGACTAAAAGATGAAATAATAAAATAAGAATAATGTACTGAAACTGAATGAAGATGGATAATGACTAAAAACGAACAAAATAAATAAAACTAACTAATCATGGGCGCCATGAAAATGATCTTCGATCATTTTCCCAGGTATCTTACACTGCTGTCAAATATTAAATAAGTATATTAAATCTGTAATAATGAACATAAAGGAGTAATAAAATAATTGATATACAAAATAAAGAAATATTTATTAAAAATAACTACTAGATTTTTGACAATCTCTGAGTTACACAAAGTGTATATCATGTGACTCTAAAATGACATAAGTTATACAGAAGTTAAGTTAAACCTGATATATCATATAACAACAGTCCTGCTATATGTATGTACAAAAGATATACCTCTTACTTACATATAGGGTACAAAATTACATAAGTCTTCTACCAAATGGTTATAGTACGCCTGCTACGTACAACCAAATGAAACCGATGAATATTAAAAGTAATATAAATAAATAGGCCCAAGCCTCACTAAGGGAAAATACAATAATGAAGGAAGCAAGTTAAATATACAATTGACTAAAGTAGAAATGAAGTTGAGATAAATACCGACGATGACCTAAATTATCCGAACAAATGAAATAAAGCGAATAACAGTAAAATATTTGGGAAACAAGCTAGTAATATTAAAAAATAAATTTACCCGAATTACCTAAACCAATATCAAAGCAATAATAAAGCATTAAAAACCTAATTTTCTCTAGGCTTATTCCTATGCACAAGAAGTTACCGTAGATACAAAGTTTGGGAACCAAATAATCTAATATACAAATATGTCAAAAAAAACCAGAGGTAACCTAAATCTGAAAAAAAAACAGTGTATTTAACAGATAGTCTGAAATATAAAAAAACCAATAGTTACTACAACACCTCACTAAATGTTCCCAAACGAGGTTGCGGTTGCATCCTAGAAAATGATGCACCAGGATGGTGCGACCCCATGACTCCTGTAGGCCCAGGTGCCAAGACGAAAATTGAGCTGGAACGCTCCCATAGCTTGTTCCCAAATCGACATACTCCCATGATGACTTGACTGTGGCTGTAGTGGTTTCTCTAGGTGGTCAAATAAGGTCTATGACTTCATGGTAGGGTTTCTCCCAAATGGCTAAAAACATTCCCAGTTTTATTTCCCATTTTAAACATTAGCAAAAAGTAAAGGGAAGAAGAAATAATTGAGGAAACTTTTTAGAAGCATTAACATAGAAAAACCGATCATTAAGATGGAACAAAAACTAATCTCAGGTAACCTTGAACTGTTTTGAGTGTGAATACATGGACAAATGACATTGAAATGATTTATTTGAGGAAATATCTGTAAAAATATATTGAATTTATAAAATATTGGATGTCGAATAATTTAAAACCTACAGAGAAATGGTAATTATTTTCAATATTAATTTGAGGACTTCAAAAATGTTTGGTTATGTAAAACCAAAAACCACATTAATATAAAAGATCGATATAAAGATAATATAAAGATCGAAATAATCTACATCCTTCCCTTAATAGATTGACTAAGAAAGTTTAAAAATGAACCAAGTATATCTAATGTTCCATAACAAAAACCAAGGCTATACATAAAAAAATTATTATGAAAAAGTAGATCTCACCGAATGATTCCTATTTATACTCCAACAGGAGTTGTCACCCACATGTCTCCTCACTCCAGACAATCCCTGGTGGTAACTTTTTACTTTACGTTAAATTTCTTATGTGATAAAATAAGTTGGAGGAAATCATCCGCCATTCTATATGGTATATCTATTCGACACCACAGCTCACAGTCAAGTAAAGAACGAGAGGCGTTTCTCCGCCAAGGTAAACGTCAAATTCTCTCAGAACCCGAATAATTCTCGATAGGTGAAGTACGTTCCATCACCGAGGTATGACGTCACCTCAGTGGTCCTATACGAGAATTTAAATGAGAGACCGAGGGAAAATAATAATAATTATTAAAGAGCTACTTTCGTAACGTGACCGTTACACACTCCGCAAATCTCTCTCCAGTTCGACGTCATACTCGTTCTCTCCCATCTGATGAGTGGAGACAGTATCTCGACTCATCCGTAAAAAGAACATTACTCCATTGTCCTAAATTCCAATGTAAATGTTCCCTGGAAAATTGAAGACCTTGGGACCAGAAGGGGGCAAGCCACAATTTCGTCAAAAATGAGTTAAAGTAGAAATCGCACATTTTAAGACCATATTAATGTCCCAAACAGAAAATTTCAGCAGTTTTCTCATAGATGGTGCCGCTGTAGTTAAGTCCCGTTGTGTCACCATTACTTTATATTGTAACAGAAGGAGACAAGCCACAGTAGTAATCGACATGGCGGCGGAACATTCCCGTGCATGTAAACGGAAAATAGACTTTCCTGAGTTTGATTCTGAACAGAGTGACCAAGATCCGTTGTTAAATAAAAGCGAAGATGACAAAGACTATACAGTATCAGGAAGTAGCAGCGATTGGGAAAATATAAACTCAGGAACAGTAAGTTTATTTACTGTGTGGCTTGTCCCCTTATGTTATATTTTTCGAACCTAAAAATATTAATATTGTTCTAAAGGTTGTTTGTGGCTTATACCTTTTTAGTAAAATACCTACTTCATTATAGGGAAATGAATAGGTTTATACCCCACAGACTTCTCGAGTTTCCTTGCCAACTCTAGAAAAGGAGGCGCCTTCTAGATGGAGACACAAGGATCCTAACGACATAAAAAATTAAGCGCAGGACTGAAAAAAATCTAGTTTACGAATATGTATATAAATACAAAAGGGAAGAAAATAGAACCAAAAAAATTAGGTGCACCTTGCGGTTGCAAAAAACAGTGTAGGCAGAAATTGGTGCTTGCCAACAGATTCTACCAGATACTGAGAATAATGAACCATTGGAAGACACAGAACATTTGGACGACTTTTCAGATATTGAAATATTGACAACTGAATTATTTTATTGTTGCATTTTATGTTCATATTTTAGAATATATTTTTTTATACAAAAGGGGATAAGCCTCATATTTTTTCAAAAAATGTTCAAAAACTCAAGAACCGTTAAATAAACATATGTGTTACTTTTATTGTGTATTTAATATCATATTTCCAAACGATTATGGGCTTTGGATTATTATGCTTTGGATTATGGGCTTTGGATTATGGCTAAAGGATTTGAAAATAAGTTTAAAATGATTTTTTCTCCAAAATATTGTTTGGTGGCATGCCCCCTTCTGGTCCCAAGGTCTTCAATTGTAGTCTAGCCACTCTATGCCGTGGAAGTAATTTGGACCCAGTTGCTGGTCTGCAACTTTGCAAACCAAATTCATGTAATCTTCGACGAACTGTAAATACACTTACGTTATTGCCTCGAACCTGTTGAAGCTGATTTCTTGTTTGCACCGCTGTTAAATGACGATCCCGCAAAGCTCGTATAAAACGATCATCTAAAGCAGTAGTTTTGCGCTTTCTGCCACTTTCCGCTTTACGCTTGTTTGTTCCAGTTCGTATAAAACGTTCCACTACCATTTGGATGGTAGAGCGATGAGTGTGTAGTACTCTAGCCACATATTCATAATTTCGCCCATATTCAACCAGAGCAACGGCTTGCGCACAATCTTCGACACTAAGAACCATGATCAATCATAGGTAAACAAAATGTAAGTGTCAATATGACATAATGACAACAGTCACCACAGCCACGTATTACAAAATAACTCCAAAATAATCATAATTTAAAAAGTCCTAAATTGTGGGTGGCAAATTCATTTGGCTCGAAAAAATGAACCAAGGCATATTTTGACATGAAACAAAAAATACAATGCTTAGGAGACATGGTTGCAACCGAAAAATAAGGTTGCAAAATTTACGAAAATTCTCAAAGGGAATTATTTTACAGGATGTTTAAAAGTTAGGATAAAAAACCACCTTTCGATTAAGTCAAATACAAAATTTTATTAAAAAACTCACTATAGCAACTTAAAATTTACAAATTTTTACACAGTGTGCTAAAAAATATCAAAATAGGGCTAAAAATAAAAAACTGAAATACTTTGAATTTGACCAAAATTTTCTCCGTTGCGTTTTTTTGCATGTGAGTGTATTAACAATTGTTTGTAATTTACTCTACTCTGACAGCCAAGTAGCGCTAGGGGCTTTGGAAGCGTCCTAGGTCAGCTCTAAGCTGGTTCTTGAGTGCAAGAGAGCGCTGGATGAGGTTGCTCTGACCAACAGGGTTAGCTTCGTATGGGTACTCCACAGGTGTGGAGGGGAACAAACGACCTGACGCCCTGGCAAGACGGGACTCATCTATTCTGCCTGTGAGATCCGAACCTGCGGTTGGGTTGCCCTTTAGTACCGATCGCGGTAATCTCAAGGAGATATTTCTGCGGAGGTTCCAGCACTCCTGGGCCAGCTGTGGAGGTTTGAGACTAGGTTAAACATTGTGGGGCCACACAAGAATTTCACAGCCCAACTTCTTCTTGACCGTAGAAGGTGCTCCATTATGCTCAGTATGCTCACCGGCCACTGTAGACTCCGGCGACACCTTCATCTGCTGGGATTGGCGGATGGCACACTCGGTGCCATCTATGTGATGAGGAGGAGGAAACTTCCTTACATGTCCTAGACGTGCCCGGCATTGGCCTATTAGAGGTGGCAGATCCTGGGATTGGCCTTTATGCAGCCGAGTCGGATGAGGTAGTTGCCTTTAAAGGAACTTGTGGCTTTCTGTGAGGCCTAAGGTTACTGCACGATTAGACGTTCGGGGCAGCAGGGGGAGCTCAGATTTGCAGCCCCTGCTGATTCTGACAGACATGGGAGCCCGGTGCAGCCTGGACCCCAGAAACGCGGAAGACCAGGTTCTTATGGACCTGGTCTGTATGTGGTTCACCGCCGCCATCTTGAATTTAAAGAAGAACCGTTATTGATCAATATCTTTTCACATTTTCAGCTTTCACATTTTCGACAAAAGCGGTAAGAACTGAATTGCAAATGCGATTTCCTATTGTATACTAAATATACAGTATATGTAGTATACTAAAGTATACTAAATGTAATGTTGCACATTACATTTAGTATACTTTGGATAGCAATACATATACATATAGTTTATAGCACCCGAAAGGCTAGCCCCCCCCCCCTTCCCATGGGTATGGGCGCTTATGCTTGTGTCTCGTTAGGCTTGTCATAGATGTCTTAAATGTTAATACACCAAGCATCAAAATTAACCCACCATCTTAAAAATAGGAAATTTTTGATGTCTCTCAGTATACTCAGTATGCTCACCGGCCACTGTAGACTCCGGCGACACCTTCATCTGCTGGGATTGGCGGATGGCACACTCGGTGCCATCTATGTGATGAGGAGGAGGAAACTTCCTTACATGTCCTAGACGTGCCCGGCATTGGCCTATTAGAGGTGGCAGATCCTGGGATTGGCCTTTATGCAGCCGAGTCGGATGAGGTAGTTGCCTTTAAAGGAACTTGTGGCTTTCTGTGAGGCCTAAGGTTACTGCACGATTAGACGTTCGGGGCAGCAGGGGGAGCTCAGATTTGCAGCCCCTGCTGATTCTGACAGACATGGGAGCCCGGTGCAGCCTGGACCCCAGAAACGCGGAAGACCAGGTTCTTATGGACCTGGTCTGTATGTGGTTCACCGCCGCCAGCTTGAATTTAAAGAAGAACCGTTATTGATCAATATCTTTTCACATTTTCAGCTTTCACATTTTCGACAAAAGCGGTAAGAACTGAATTGCAAATGCGATTTCCTATTGTATACTAAATATACAGTATATGTAGTATACTAAAGTATACTAAATGTAATGTTGCACATTACATTTAGTATACTTTGGATAGCAATACATATACATATAGTTTATAGCACCCGAAAGGCTAGCCCCCCCCCCCTTCCCATGGGTATGGGCGCTTATGCTTGTGTCTCGTTAGGCTTGTCATAGATGTCTTAAATGTTAATACACCAAGCATCAAAATTAACCCACCATCTTAAAAATAGGAAATTTTTGATGTCTCGTATTTCCTAAACCTGTTGTCCGATTTGAGTGATTTTTTTAGCATATTATAGCCTTATTCTTCAAGAATATCGATGTAATAATATTATTTCTAAAGAGGTAAGTGTCATTGTATACAGGGTGTAACAATGATAGTGTGTTTTTCCTCAAAGTTTGGAACATCCCGTGGAATATTAAAGCGTATATAAAATATTGAAATTAAAACTCGACTGTAGCCTTGGGCTTTCTTAACATTTTGCTTTTTGATTCATTTGCTTATGTGGTGTGGGATACTAAAAAAGTTGGGTACTTCAACAACTAGCCATGTTATTCATCAATACAGGGTGTTTTTAAATAAGTGCGACAAACTTTAAGGGGTACTACATGAAAAAATAATGACCGTTTGGTTTATAAACATAATGTCCACAAATGCTTACGGGATGTTGAATTTTTTCTTACAAACTGACAATTTATATATTGCTCTAAAACCGGTTGAGATATGCAAATGAAATTTGGTAGGTTTTAAGAGGTAGTTATTGCGAATTTTTTGACATACAATTAAGAATTTTATATTCACCATTGGCGTGCATACGGGATGTATCTAAAATGTTTATACCCGTATGCACGCCAATGGTGATTATAAAATTCGTAATTGTATGTCAAAAAATGCGCAATAACTACCTCTTAAAACCTACCAAATTTCACTTGCATATCTCGAGCAGTTTTAGAGCAATAAATAAATCGTCAGTTTGTTAGGAAAAATTCAACATCCCGTATCTCGGAAACAAATAATTGCGGACATATGTTTATAAAGCAAACGGTCATTATTTTTTTCATGCAGAATTACCCCTTATAGTTTGTCGCACTTATTTAGAAACACCCTGTATTGATGAATAATATTTTTAGTTGTTAAAGTACCTAACTTTTTTATTATTTAATATAAGAGGATGAATCAAAAAGCAAAATGTTAAGAAAGCCTAAGGCTACAGTTGAGTTTTAATTTCAATATTTTATATACGCTAGAATATTCTACAGCGTGTTCTAAACTTTGAGGAAAAAACACACTATTATTGTTACACCCGGTATACAATGACACTAACCTCTTTAGCAATAATACTATTACATCGGTATTTTTGAAGAATAAACACTCAAATCGGACAACAGGTTTAGGAAATACGAGACATCAAAAATGTCCCAATTTTAAGGTGGTGCGTTAATTTTGATGCTTAGTGTATTAGGACAACAAATCAAAATTGGATTAAAACCCAATTCTCTCTATTTTTGTTTATGTACATTTATTTCATAAAGTTGATTAAAGCAATCGCAATTGCAACAATTAAGCCCTGGCCATTTTGTGAACAAGTTGAAAATGGCCGAGATATTGAACAAAATCAATTTCTGTAAAACTAATCCCCGCAAGTTCTTACGCTCACGCCTTTACTGCCTACGTACGACCTCAAAATATTGAAACGTTAAAGCACATTTTCCAACAGTATGTTGGCTTTACAAATTATCTCCTTGACATCGTCTCTGCTTTTCACGTTTTACCATCTTATCTTACGTCCATAAAAACTTTTGATGTACCTACCGTGAAATAATTTTCCCCAAATGTGATACCCCAAAACTTTTTGTGCAAATCGCAATAAACAAATGAAACATTTTAAAAACTCCCAACGATTTCTGCACATATTCAAATAGAAGTCAGTACTAAAGTGGAGCATATTTTGATATAGCTAAGGACCAGTGACCTATTTATAGGACAGTAAAATAAATTATAGTGACGATTCAACAATGTATGTTTCCGAGATTTATTTATGAATATTTGTGTAATAAACCTTACTTAACAATATTGAAAGATAAAAAGTGCGAAATGAAACTTTTATTATTAAATGTGTAAATATAGACAAGGTCAACTTTGTTGAATGTTATAATTTTTTTTATTGAATTAGTGTTGGTAATATTTTTAATCAAACAAAGTTTATAGTTCAGTTTATTACCGTTTAACACCGCACACATCTTATGGAAAATATAATGTCACTCAAATGAAATAAAATTTACATAAATATATTCGTCTCAAAATTACAATCATTTTATATCCTTGCGCCAACTCTGAATTTTGAATAATAACGGCGTAAATTGATATAAATAAATCTAAAATCGAATGGGAATTTAATTGAGTCAAAGAGGAAAATTATTTTCGGAATCGCCACTTTATTAATCTTTAAGGCAGAGGCTTATAGATAATCAAGTAGGCACACCTAATTTGGCTAGGCGTACAAAAGTATATAATTCCTCTAATGCGCTTATCTCACGCTGGGTAAACGCGACTACACTAATAGTATTTATGAATGACAGTTTTATAGACTTCAAAAATGTGATTTCTATAAATTTTAATTACAATTTACGCCATTATTAATCAAAATTCAGAGTTGGCGCGAATGATATGATATGAATGTCTTGAATGATATTAAATATCTCAAGACCAATCTATTAATGTCAATTTTATTTCATGTTTCACATTTTTTGAGTGACATACATTGCGCTACAAAATTAACGCATAATTTTAAAATTCTTATTTTGAGTTGTAATGAAAAATTTTTTGTTTGTTCTTTTCTGCTTTATGGTTGTTTTAGAACAACTTAAATAAAAAAACTTTTCTTTTTTTACAAAAAATGTATTGAAATTAACTAAATAACATCATAAATCTAAACATCTAAACAAACAACTAATCTAAACAAACTAACATTATAATAATTATAAGTTATATATAATTATTATATGACGGAATTGATAAAGTTCAAGAAAGTTCTAGTACCGAGTACTAGTATCGAGTATTGCCTCCTCTGGCATTTATTACAGCTTGACAACGATCTCTCATACTAAGAATTACCTTTCTAATTCCTTCTTGATCAATTTGATCCCAAATTTCAACTAACCGCAAAAACAGTGTTCATCTAATGTGTTTAGTGCATTAGGTAGTTGTCGTAGTTGTCTGCCAATGATGTCCCAAACATATTCTATTAGGTTGAGGTCAGGACTTCTCGCAGGCCAATCCATGGCAGGAATTCCAACCTAATGACGATATTGCTGCACAATTCTTGCCATGTGTGGCCTGGCATTATCTTGCATAAGCATGAAATTATCCCCAATAAATGGTGCAAATGGCGCGCCATGCTCTTTTAAAATGTCTGTTATATACCTCAGCGATGTAAGCCGCCCGCGATCTATTCTAATTCCGTACGAGCCTCCCAATTAATCCCACCCACACCATTACCGAGCCGCCGCCATACTGTACAGTACGGTGTTACATTGTGCGTAGTGTTCCCCAGGCCTTCTGTACACTATGTTTCTCCTGTCATCAGAAAAAAGGCAGTACAGTATTTCTCATGATCATCTTTCAGTGCGTCACAGTTTTTCGATTTCTTTCTAACGCATTAAATTGTATGTGACAGAAAAAAAGGCACGTCGGTGATTACATTTCGTCGGTGACATTTTTATAACATTTATTCTAGTTGTCGATAGATGGCGCCATAATAAAAAAATAATTTTTTTTTAATTAGATAATAATATTACAAATATAATCTGTATAATTTATAAGACTATACAAATCAAAGAAAATACCATTTTATAAATGCAAGAAACACTTTTGATTTGTTTTTATTCCAAATTGAAAATAAAATGTGACAACTTTCAGATTTAACTAAAATGTCATGTTAGAATAAATGCAATAAATGTGTATTATCACGGACTTACCCTTTTTCCTATCATTTGTTACGCACTGAAAAATGATCATGAGAAGTACCTGGATTCATCGGTGAACAATATTCTTCCCCAATAGTCATTATTCCAATCAACATGTTCACGAGCAAAATGTAATCTTTGCCTTCTATGGTCTCTGGTCAATGATGGGCCAGTTGGTACCCTTCCAGGGCGTAAGTCGTTTTCGGCAAGTCTTCTTCTAATCGTATTTTGGCTGATCTAAAGTTATAACAATCCAAAAATTTCATTTTGTACTGCTAACAAACCTTTGTCTCGGTGTACGAAGTGTCAAAAACCGGTCTTGATTAGGAGTTGTAACCCTTCCATGGCCTTCACCGGGTCTTCTCGAGTTACTTCCAGTAACAGAAAAACGTTTTAACACTCTTGAAATGGTTGACTGAATGACGTTAAAACGTTCAGCGAGTTCGACCTGAGTGTAACGAAGTGTCTTCGCGAAGAGTAACCATTCTAATACAGTCACTTTCTGGCAAATTTCGATTTTCTTGCTGCTGGTGGTTCATTTCAACTGAAAAAACACTCAATAAGCTTGAAAAAACCCTTTAAACGTTTAGCACAGTGTATTCCAATCCAACTAAATTCGAAATAAAATGATGCACGACTAGCATGTTTTTATTATTTTTTTTTTTTGTAAAAAATGATAAAAACATCAGCGTTTTTTACCGTTTTTTCGATAAATTTTACAATATACCGTGGGTAACAGGTAACAATAATATATTATCACAAAAATCGAAACATTAAAATTATTTGATTTAACAGGATTTTTAGAATTATGCGTTAATTTTGGAGCGCAGTGTATTTTCCATAAGATGTGTGTGGTGTACTTTAAATAAATTTTAATCGTTGAGAAAAATTAAATTTTTAGTATCCTACAAATAGGATGTTGGCCTATGATGGGCTAACTCGGAAAATATCGACCTTACCATTTTGTTGAAAAGTTGAAAACGGCGGAGATATTGAGCAAAAACGGTTCTCCTTTAAATTCCCTCTCAACCGGCTGACGCGGCGACAGAATTAGGGGGGCTAATGACCCCCCTAAAGGTTAGAATAATAAAATTTGGGGTAGCTCGCCGGGAAAGGTTAGGCCGACTGAACTAATTAGGATTAGATATACACAGGAGAATAAGCTATGTGACGTGAGAAGAATTCTAAAGGTGCCATTATCATGATAAAGGATAAATTTTTTAAACAAGTGATGGATTCGACCCTTACTTGATGGAAGTTTATTTTATCTAACAAAGAAATACTGAAAATTTTTGTTTTCAATACTTCCACAAAATTCGGCTATTTCGGCAGAGTGCCTTCTCCATTGATTTGTTTTTACTATGCGTCTATACTTTATACACACACCGGCAAAATTAGCCGAACATCTTAAAAATGGGACTCGTTTGATGTCTCGATTTTCCTAAACCAGTTGTCCGATTTCAGTGATTCTTTTAGTATGTTATAGCCTTATTATTTAAGAATATCGTTGTGATAATACTGTTGCTAGACAGGTAAATATCATTTTATACCGGTTGTAACAATCATACTGTGTTTTTTTCTTAAAGTTCGGAACACCCTGTGGAATATTATAGCATATGTAAAATATTAAAATTAAAACTCAATTGTAGAGTTAGGCTTTCTTAACATTTTCCTTTTCGATTCATTTATTTATGTGGGATAATAAAAAAGTTATGTGCGTTAACAACTACCCACGTTTTTCATCAATTGATCCTCATAGTAGGGGAGGGAAGTATGCTAAATTTGCAATTACTCGAGCGTTATGGGGACCTATTGGATTGTGAAGAGTACGTGCTAAAGCCAGAAAAAGGTTAAGTTAAGTTTTCCATATAGTAGGGGACTTTTCATTTTTTAATTTAATTTTCCTTTGAAACAATCGTTTTTTTCCGATTATAGCGCGATCTATCCATAATTCGAAAAAACGTGTCGAATGAAAGTTGCTTATTTTTACGTAAAGAATCCAAATCTGCAATAAAAATTGAGGGCTCCTATTCAAGATTTTAAATTAAATCCCCCCCCCCCCCCCGTGTTTGGTGCCATTTGATAAATTTTTCAAAATTATTGAATACGTGTGTTTTGCAGTTTTTCGATCTGATGTTCATTTTTCGTCGATGTTGTAAAATTTGTAAAAAAGCATGGCAAAATAAATACTGAATATTACAATGCATGTGCGCTCAGCGTTTGACATTAAAACGCCCCTCGAAGCTTCTTCTTCTACTATGGCACTACAGCCCAAATTGAGCCTTGGCCTCCTTTATTTTTTGCCTCCACCCTTGTTTGTCTGTGGCTGCTCTTCTCCATACACGGACTCCTAAAAGGGCTTGTGCGTCGCTGTTTACTGTGTCTTCTACTGTGTCATTCTAACATTCATTGCTCTTTTTCTCTCCCATTCTTATCACATGTCCGGCTCATTGCAATCTTTGTATTCTAATCAAGTCTGACAGCGGTACTTCCTTATAAAGTTAATAAAGTTCGTTGTTGTATCGACTTCTGAAGATTCCGTTTTCTCTCACAGGTCCTAGTATTCTCCTCAGTACTTTCCTTTCGAATGTATCGAGTTTGTTTTTGGATGTTTCTTTCAGGACCCAGGCTTCACTGCCACAGCATGTTATTGGTCGAATTAAAGTTTTATAGATTCTCATCTTTGTATTTCGGTGGACACTTTTAGACCGAAATATATGGGAGAGGGCAAAATAAGCTATGTTTGCCTGTGTTATTCTCTTCCGTATTTCTCCATCTTCTCCCCTCGTCGTCATTGTGACATCGCTTACATCGCTTATTAATTTATTTATTTAATACATCTATTGAATTACTTTAGACTTGTTTATTAAACTAAGCAGTTACTCGAGCGCGTCAGATTATCACATGGGATTATCACAAATTATCTATTCTTAGAAAAGCTCGAAATCGTCAGATTAAGATAAGGTAAGTTAAGTACATGCAAAACAGTGTATATTTCAAAAATCTGACGATTTGAGCGGGCCGTAAGAAAATGGGTGAGTCACTAAGTTTCACAAAAAAGCGAATATTTTGCGAAATAAACGTCAGATCGAAAAACTAAAAAATACGTGGGGGTTTCAATATTTTTCAAAAATCTATCGAATAATACTAAACACTTCACCCAACGGAGAGGGGTGGGGGGTAAAAAAATTTTAAATACGATATTTCGCGAAATGAACATCAGATCGTAAAACTGCAAAATACACGTATTCAGTATTTTTCAAAAATCTATCGAATGGCACCAAACACGTCCCCCCGCGGAGGTGGGGTGGGGGTTACTTTAAAATCTTAAATAGGAGCCCCCAATTTTTATTGCAGATTTGGATTCTTTACGTAAAGATAAGCAACATTTTTTCCAATTATGGATAGATTGCGCTGTAATCGAAAAAAATACGATTGGTGGAAATGGAAAATTAAATTAAAAAATGGAGAGTCCCACACTTTATGGAAAACTTAACTTTTTTTGGTTTTAGCACCCACTCTTCACAAACCAATAGGTCCCCATAACGCTCGAATAACTGCAAATTTAGCATACTTTCCTCCTCTACTATGAGGATATATATTGATGAAAAACATGGCTAGTTGTTAAAGCCCATAACTTTTTAATTTTCCAACATAAGCAAATGAATCAAAAAAGAAAATGTTAAGAAAGCCTAAGGCTATAATTAAGTGTTAATTTCAATATTTTATATATGCTAGAATATCCCACAGGGTGTTTCAAACTTTAAGAAAAAAACACAATATGATTGTTACACCCGGTATAAAATGATATTTACCTGTCCAGCAACAATATTATTACATCGATATTCTTAAATGATACGGCTATAACATGCTAAAAGAATCACTCAAATCGCATAACAGGTTTAAGAAATTCGAGACATCAAACATGTCCCCTTTTTAAGGTGTTCGGCTAATGTTGCCGGTGTGTGTAGTATTTAACTGAATAAGTTTAGGGAGGAGAAGCTTTTTGTCTCAAGTTGGTCATTTAGAATTATATCTGTTTTTTTGTGATTTATTAATTTCCATAGATTTTAATAAGGCTGGCTTAACCCATTTGCTGCCTATCGAAGAGGTTGGAACTCGGTTAGGAACTGTTGTGTTGAACGGCACCTGACTGAAGTAATCATATCACGCGCTGGCGCGTTATCGGCAGCGAATGGGTTAAGGCCTTTATTTTGAATATGGAGAATTTGAAATTGGTCATTGAAAGAATAATTATTATAATCTAGAAGGTGAAGTGCATGCGTAGAAGCTGTTTTTCTATTATTGAAAGCCCTTTTGTGTTCTGTTATACGTTTGTTAAAGTTTATACCAGTTTGGCGGATGTAAGTTTTAGGGCAGACACCGCTTGGAAGTTTGTACACACAACTGTGTAAGTGCTTTTCATTTGGTCCTTGTTGTTCTTAATACATTCGCTTAAGTTGTTTGTCCTGAAAGCTGGTGTTATTCCTTTCTTTTTTATGTGTTTGGCTATTTTAGTTGATATTATGGCGCGTCCACATTGGTAAATGTTTCGTGCGTATTGAACTAATGGTTCGGCGCAAATTTTTATCAGTGAGGACGCGGTGGTCAAATCATTTGATCTTCGCTCGAAAACGATAACCAATGGAGCGTGGTTGTGTGCGTCGAAAATTCTTGCGTGCGATTTATGCGACGAACACGTCCACACTAGCACAATTTACTTCGAGCACGCAAATATTTGCGACGAACAGCTGGTACGCACGAAAAATTTACCAATGCGGACGCGGCATTACAGGCAATTTAATTGATATATTATGTATATACAGGCAAAATATTCAAAATAAAGGCCTTAAGCTATCCTTTAGAATATATGGATCCCACATAGGGATAAAGGCAAAGAGAGTGACTCTGATATATAAATAATATTATAAGTTGATTAATTTAAGAAATCCACACTTGCATTATATACTGACCTAGAAACATTATTTGTAGTAATAACTAACTACACTTGGGAGCAAAAAAGCCTACTCAAAAGTAAAATAAGTTATATTTTTTTGTCTACGCTGTTTGGCAAGTGTCTGTCCACATATATGTAAAATTAGAAGTAAAATATTGTGAACAGAGGTAAGTTTTATTGCAACGACACCAATATTTATAAAGTTAGTAACTAAATAACATAACAAAGGTGACTTAGTATTGTATGTGAGAAAATATGTTATGAATGAAAGCCATTATGCAATTAATGTAATACTGAACTTTTATAGAATTAATACTGAGTATTTCCTCCTTTGCGTTGTATTATACTTTCCATGCAAGATTTTAAGGACCTTATTAAGTTTCTGGCTGATTCCTGAGGAATCGCTTTCCACTTTTCATATAATACAGTTTTTAGATCCGCCACCGTCCATGGTGCTGGATTAAGAACCCGAACTCAATGGAAGCCAGTCCATTATTGTTATATTGGTGATCTTTGGCCAGGTAATATTTGTGTGACATCAACGAATATATACTCTGATAGAAAAGTACGGCCCTGTAACGTTTTAGCATAGGATTTTGCGTTCCAACTGAGTAGGTGCCATGGAGGTGCATAGACCTGACAGCGACTACGGACTACCACCGCACGCATTGCGGCCGCAACATCCCTCAACAAGCCTGCTTATAAACGTGACCATCTGTTTCATATATAAGCTTCTTCTAGGAGCTGTATATTCGTTGGTGACATCTTGCGTTATCATGTATTAGCATAAATCCGTCGACTATGTAGCCGGTGTAAGGAACATGATCTTGGAAAATATCCGTAATGTAACGATCCGCTGTCAAACCCCCTCCGCGACTACCACCGGACACGAACACACGCTCTGTTTTTCCTTCTAAAGATATACCACTCCAAAACATACACGATCCACGTACTACACTTCGAAGTGTACACACATATCAATGTTTGAAAAGCGACTGAGACGACCACCGGCGGATTCATAGAGGTCTAAATTGCGTAGACCCGATACAATGTTTGCTGCATTCTCTATGCCATACAAAAGTAGGCAAATTTTCTAACACGTTGCCAATTTGCATGAAATAATAATTTTTTGGAAGCTCTATAATAGACAATTTTTTTTCATTCGTTGTTTTAATTCAAAGAAGACAACATGGAATTACTAAGTATAAAATACAATTCATCGAGTGAGTCGATTTTTTTTGCTCGCAAGTGTAGGTAGTTTGACTTATTTTAACAAATTCATTTTACTAATTATTGATTTATTTAATTTGTGTAGGTTGCAGAGAGAGCACTGTATTATTGGAATAACGAATATGTGATGTCACTAGTATCAGATAACGTGGTTAAAATACTACCTATTATGTTTCCCAGTTTATATAGAAACTCTAAAAGTCATTGGAATAAAACAATTCATGGATTAATCTATAACGCGTTAAAGTTATTTATGGAAATGGATCAGAAACTTTTTGACGATTGTACCCAACAGTATCGACAAGAAAGACAAAAGTAAGTTTATTTTTAGATTAATAATCTACCTTAATATCCTCTTTAATTAATAATCTTTAGTAGATTATAAATCTACTAAATTTTCATATCTAATAGTCACTGAGAAGGAATCTTCTTCTTCTTCAAGTGCCCTGTCCGTTGTGAACGTTGCCTATTATGATGATAAGATTCTAGATGGTCAATTATTATGTTGTTTATCCGTAACTGTCGAGCAGGTTGTTGCTTTTTGCTTATCAGCATCCATTTTGTCTTCTTGAAGTTGAGGCACAGGCCGTATTCATCATTAACTGAATTAAGGAATTAAGGATTCACCATTGCCTGTTGTAATTCATCTATGCTACTTGCAAGGATTACCGTGACATCGGCATATCTTCTATTGTTGGTTAACTCACCGTTTATTTTTATGACCTCACTTGCATTTTCCATACATTTTTTAAATATTTCCTCGGAATAAATATTAAATAGGAGAGGGGATAAGATACACCACTGCCGGACACCTCTTTCGATCTCTTCAGTAAGTTCGTTGCCAATTTTTGCTCTTGCTGTTTGACCCCAGTATAGGTTTACCACAATCCGAATATCCTTGTCGTCAATATCTGTCTTTCGCAGAATATCTAATAATTTTTCATGGTTGACGTTGTCAAATGCTTTTCTAAAATCCACAAAGCACAAATACACATCCTTATCAACGTCTCTACACCACGGTATAAGCATCTGGAGAGCAAAAACTGTCTCTCTGGTTCCAAGGACTTTCCGAAAGCCAAACTGCGATCTATCAATATGAGACTCATTAACCATATTATTCTTCTATGAATGATCTTGAATGAACTGAAGTAGCACTTGGCAAACTGTAGTTGAACAAGATGGTTGTTTGAGATTTCAGGTAGGGTCTTGTAATGTTCCCGGAAAGTATCCGCTAACATCGCCTTTATAATTTTACGATTTAAGAATGTAAATTGAATTCGACATATAACCACTGTTTGGTTTTGGGGCTATTGAAAGTACATGAGTTCACTGATGATGGACTGATAAGTCCGAAAACGTTCGTTCTGAAGAAATTTATGTAATCCATTTGGATTTTAAGATTTTTAATCAAATTATACCTACTACTAAGGAGTTTTTTACTTTGATGTTAAAGGTTTTTTCCTGATGCTCTTCTGAATCGAATGTCAAAAGGTTTTGCTTAAGTTAGACGTTTAGGCTTATTGCCGAAAATTGGTAGGTTTTATTAGTGCTTAATTGCCTCGACTATTTAAGTTCTTTGAATCATACCTATACAGGGTGGTCCATCTTATTCGCCTCGATCTCTGTAGGGAAAACGACTTAATATTAAAAAAAAAGTATGTGTGTACTTTGTACCTGTGTAAATAAAAGTATGCACAACGGCAATGGTTTATTGATGCCATATTTTTTTATTGTCAAATTTTTTAAAAATGCTATTGCTAAAAATGATATTGCTAATTTTCTGTATATCTGATCAGGGTGAGTTAAAACGCAACTACATTATTTTCTCAGTAATGTTAAAATGGAATACCCTGTATTTTATATCACTATTGAAAAGTACCATTACCGTACCTTAATTTGTATACAGCATTCCCTCTGTCTAAATTTATTAGTTTTCTAGATATTTTTATTTTTCAATGGACCAGTAGCGTGACCACCCAGATTACCAGAATTTAATAAACTTAACTGACTTTTTTGGGGTTACTTTAAGAATGAAGGTTATAAAATGCCTCCAACAACAAGAGATGAGATGAAAAATAGAATACAAAGTGTATTTCGAAGTGTTAATTTACAAATGCTTTGTAGTGTAAGTAACTCATTCAGTGACCGTTTTTAGGCATGTATAAATGCGTTAGGAGGTCATTTTGAACAACTTATGTAATTAAATATTTAAAATATTTTATTAAAATTAGCTTTCAATTTTTCATGTTCATGTTTTTTTTTGTAAAATTTTTTACTGATAAATTATTTTTCGTTCTCTATTTGTTACATTTACATACAAAAGTAGTTTTTAATTGTTTTCGCAAAATGGTGTGTTTTGTGTTTGTGTTTTTTTGTAAAATTTATAACTAATAAATTATTTTTCTTTCGTTATGTTTGTTACACTTACATACACAAGTAGTTTTTAATTGTTTCAAAAATGTTGTATGTTGTGGTTGTTTTTTTTTTGTAAAATTTATTACTAATACATTATATTTCTTTCTTTATTTGTTACATTGTTACATTTATTATCAGATTGATAATCAGTAATGGTAAATTGTCAGTTTTAGATAATTCAGTCATGGCTTACTTAAAATTTGGAGAGATTTATACCCGTAATAGGGCTTTTCATTCACAGTCATTTGTTTCGAGCTTCTGTCATATGGCGTATAATCCGTGTATATTAATATTATACACAGATTATACATATACAACATATGATAGAAGCTCGAAACAAATGACAATCGATGAAAAGCCCTATTAATAATTTGCTCTGAAAAAGGAAAATATCTTGAAAACTAATAAATTTAGACATAGGGAATTTTATATAAAAATTAAAGTACGGTCATGGTACTTTTCAATAGTGATATAAAATACAGGGTGTTCCATTTAAAATTACTGAGAAAATAATGTACTTGCGTTTTGACTCACCCTGTATTCAATATAAAGAAAATTAGCAGTATCAATCATTTATGAAAATTTTGACAATAAATAAAAAAATATGGCATCAATAATCCATTGCTTTTGTGCTTATTTTTATTTATACAGTGAGTTGAACTGGTTACGATTTTCATATAAAATTGGTTATAACTTTGTAAATACGATGTATAACATAACAAACCTAAATCGTTTGTAATCGAGAAGTTAACAGGATTTCGAATATAAGATAAAATAGAGGGTGTTCTATTTAAAAAAAAAACATAAGTTTGGTCTGCCACTATGTTATCGAACACCCTTTGACATTCTAACTAATTTTAAAATGTGCTCAAAGTTGGCTACAATTTTTGTTATTATTGCTATCTATTACTATAACGGATCTAAGGAGCTTTACCCCACTAATCAATCACCCTGTATGAATTCAACAAATTAAATATACTTTAAACAGTTTATTCGTATTTTATTTAAAGATTACACTAAATTTAATACTTAATACTTTCCAAAGATTTTTCTAAAACAATACCAAGGAAAATCACCCGGATTTGAACCTCTAGATCTGCAGTCGAAAGCTCTACCAATGAGCTATAGTGTCTTTGTTTATAAGGATTACAAAATTTCTCACGACTTATTATCGTATTCCCAATGAAGACATACCCAAAGAAACAAAAATTATAATAAATATCTTTACTAAAAACACTAATAGATTCTTTTTACACCTTACTTGCACTGATACATACATAAAAGATTTAGCAACTAATTCCATACTGTCTGAGTGCGCATGCGCGTGGCCTTTTATAAAAATTCATTCCCAATCGCGCCTAAAGAATTATAACTCCAAAAATTTCTTCACAGTAATATACAGGGCCATTAACACTACAATCTAATAATAATGTGAATTATAAAGGGTGCTCCAAAAAATAGTGGTATATCAGAGTTATATTTTTCTTATCGAACACCCTATATCTGATAACATTTTTAATTACCCTTAAAAAATAAGCTATATTGCAGGGGTGGCCAAATTGTGGCTCGCGAGCCACATGTGGCTCTTTGAAGGATTATTTGTGGCTCTCGATAAATGTACCTACCTGAGTTACTTTTAATTTTTGTGTTTCAAAATGTCTTAAATTACTGGGAACAAAAAAATATAAAAGACTAAGTGTAACATCAGGACTTAAAGGATACCCCTTATTAGTAGTGCTATTCAATTTTGCGTTAGAATATGTAATAAGTAAAATATCATCTGAGCTGATAGGGGGATTTGTGAATCGAGAATCAAAACTATTGTTGGCCTTTGCTCATAATCTAGGTGCAGTCGCTCATTCTACAAGAGACGTGAGAGAGGTGTTTTCACAATTCAAAGAAGAAACAGGTAGTCTGGGCCTTCGAATAAATGAAGAGACGATGAAATACATGTCAGAAACCAAAAATCCAAGACCAAGAGTCAGGCAGAACATAATATTAACCAAAAATCCAACATAACTATAAATGACCACAACTTCGAAGTAGTAAAAGAGTTTAAATATCTAGGGGCAGTAATCACAGATGACAACAACATATAAAAAAGGTCTCAGCAAGGATAGCTGTATGCAATCGAGCATTACACTCTCTATCATCATCATTAAGATCTAAGCTGCTAAAAAACAATCTAAATTAAGACTGTACATTAGTGTACATGCCAATTATTCGCCCAATTGTTACACATGGAAGTTAAATGTGAAAAGTTCTCAGAATTGGTCACGGTGTATGGTACTAAAAACATCGTCAGACATATAAAAGCTAAGATAAGATGAGCAGGTCATGTCGTAAGATCAGAGGAAGGCAAAAGGGTTACAGGCAGTGTTTTTTGAGAGACGGTAAAAGATCAGTAGGCCGTCCCCGAAAAAGATGGAAGGATGATGAAGAATCAAAGTATCCTGAATTGGTAAAGGCGGCTTGTAGAACTATTTGCATATTTGAAACAACGATGTAAACCATTTTATTTCACTTTGAAATTCGTGAAATCCAAACAGCGAGAGAAAAATTTAATACCTTTTTTACACTTATTAAAAAATTGTTTAATTGCGGCTCGCGAAAAATTTTAAATTTTGAAAAATGGCTCGGACTATCAAGGTACTTGGTCACCCCTGCTATATTGTATAAGAGTTACCTAAACCTAAACACCGAGTGTTTTGATTTATTTCGATTTTTATAAAAATGTAAGGTTTAAAAAAAATATCTACGAATCTAAGAATTGAATAATTTTTCTTAGGTCTTATAGTTGTGCAAGCAAACTAAGAGAGTCATTACTATTCAGCTCAGCGTGGTACTATTGATGAAAATGTGTACTTAAATAAACAATAGATTATTCCATAAAACAGGTAGATCCCTTGTTGATATAATTTCATATCTTGAAGAATTGTACCCCGCGGAGCTGAATATTAATGACTCTCTTATGTAGTTCTGCTGAGCGGGGTACCGTTGTCCGAGTTGTGAAATTATATAAAGAAAGGTTTAATTTTATAAAACAGATAGACCCATTTTTAATGGAATTTTTTAACTCAGACAATAGCACCCCGCTCAGCTGAATATTAATGACTCTCTTAGATAGTTTGCCAGACTTTAATAATAAACTATTTGTCATATTTAAGCAGATATTTGTTTTCACAAAATTTTGTACAGGGTCGTCAAAATATTAAATTGTTTTATTAACAAATTACAGATGTAACAACATATTTATTTTAATTGAAACACCCTGTATTTTATTAGTTTATCGTGTGGAAAATTTAATTACCTTTCAATCCATATTAGGGCTTCCTACACCTATCTCCCTTTATTTTTGAAATATTTAAAGATTTCCTAATTTGTAAGCTTTAACAATTAGAATGAAGTATGTCGTGGTGATGTACAACAAACACATCACCAAACACCGATGATATGCTTAGAGAAGATACTGTCTTAAATACAATTTACATTTGTATCATTTACTCACACAAAGTGTCAGGGGCGGCTCGTGATAGTAGAAGGTGGTGAGGCACACTAGAGTCGAACAAACATAAGTTTGGGATTGCGACGTAGCGTTTCGCGCAGACAAGCAAACCATTTCTACCAGTGGCGGACGAAAACAGGCAGATTTGAAATAAATTTTTATAAGTATGTAAATTATAATAGCACCTAAATTATATTTAATTAAAGCGAAGAATGAATTTTTTTCTTTTTATTTTCATAGTTTTTAATAATTATGAAGCTTATAATCAGTTGCATTTGATAAAATAATGAGCAAAATATTAGGAGTACTTTAATATATGACAAATTCCTCAATATTTACAATTATTTAATAACATTATCAGAAAGGAAGGATTTTAACTATAAAAAAAATTAAACAAGTGTTTATTTTTACTAATTCTAATGTATTTATTTTCTAAACAATGATTCTAAACAAAGTTTTAATTACGATTCTTCAGATGGTTCTAAGATATCTATTCTGGAATTTGAAGTATTTCGGAAATCGAATTTTAAACAAATTATCGATTATAAATACTTGGTACTTTTGAAAAAACATTCTTCATAACTGTAAATTGTAGAAAGTTGAACTAAAACGATGTCAACAAAATATCAATTTAAAATACATTATCCATTATACAATTTTATTTTTTAAGCTGAATAATTACTTTTACTATGTTACCTAAAGCCTAATCCAATTATCGTTTTCCTTAATGTTTCCTTTGACCCTGGAAATTCCATTTGTTTGTTCTTTAGTTTTTGATAGATACCTTAATTAAATAGAAATCGTTAAAATATTTGGAAATTAAATCTTCTTTTATACTCTAAGTAAATAAAAGTGTAAAAGAATTGTATCTATCTACCATTTTTGTTAAAAATGCATCTATATCAGTGTGTTTACGAAAAAACTTTTATTTCGTTCTAAACGGGTACAAACAATTGTTTTATAATTTTACTTACTCTATTTTATTTACCATAAAAAATATAGGTATCAATTTCCCATTAACTAATAGTTTTTTAACTTTTAAACTATTTACCATTAATTGTAGGGGATCTTTTCTCGATGGTGTAGAAGTCGTATATAATATTTTTTATGGTTTTCACTTGTCCACTGCTAAATTCAATTTTTTTGGAACGACAACGTTTTCTTTTTGGACTTTTAAAAGATAAACTAGTCGCTTCATTTTTATTTACGTCTCTACCTTCTTTTCTTATTTTGGTTAAGGTGTTTTTGCTTATACCCGTCGCTGCTAGAATCCTATCCCTACAATTACCAATGTTAAATGTTACTAAACGAAAATATTGCGAAAAAAATTGCAAAAGATTGGCGTGAAAGAAGAAACAGTGCCTAAAAACTTGTGTATTTGATCAGGGCATCCTTCCTGTTAGGACGTATGGCTCATAAACATGGACATTAAAAAAGGCCAACATAAACAAAATAGAAAGGACTCACAGAAAATATATATTGTATTAATTCATGTTTTATTCCATGTTGGGAATAACACTTCAAGACAGAAAACCAAACAAATGGATAAGAGAGAAAACAAACGTAAAAAATGTAACTGAGCATATTCAGGGTTAAAGTGGAGATTTGCAGGCCACAATGCGAGACAGGAAGATAAAAGATGGAAGGCTGAAATACAAAACAGGAGACCGTGGACGCAGCTACAGGAACTCACTGGAAAAGCGCAGCCAAGGACAGACAGATATGGAAAGATTTGGGGAAAGCCTATGTTCAAAGGTGGATAGAAATGGGCTAAAGAAGAAGAAGAATCTGATGAAACTTCATAAATACAATTATAATAAGAAAATAAGAATAATAGTAACTTTAATATCAAGAAAATAAAATGTTATTAACAATACTTACGTCAATTTACTTAAAGGTATTAACAGGTTTTCGGTTGTTTTGAAATGTGCTGCCTCTTGTTCCATAAATGTAGTAACATTATAAATGATTGCCTTTGCTTGGCTATTCAATCCCAGCCCTTTGATTCCTATCTTTTTATGAGGCATATTGTTAAATAACTAATGACTTAACTTAACACACTAGAGATACACTAAATGTCTTAATAATACACTAATTACTACTACTAATATACCAAACACTAAGCTAAAAACTATTAATAAAATATCCAACACGATCAAACCAATAAGTAACACTCTCTGCGATACGTAATGCACTTCTAACTACGACACTGGCGATCAGCAAACTGGCCGTTTCCATGGTAACGCTAGTAAACAAGAACCACTGCGCATCATCGAGTTTTGAATCATATTCCCAAACTTATGTTTGTCCGAGTCTACACCTGAGGAATTTTATTATTATGGTTAGCTTCTCTTTAATGGCCGGAAGGTCGATTTTGTGACGTCATAACGCTAGGACTAATCTAGGACCAATAATCCCGGACAAAAAATCCTCACAAATTATTCCTGGACAAGAAATCCCCAGGCAAATAATCCCCGGAAAAATAATCCCCGGACAAAAAATCCCCGGACAAATAACCCCGGACAATAAATCCCCACAAAAAATCCCGGACAAAATAATCTACAAAAAATTTTTATTCAAAATATCCCCACAAATAATTCCGGACAAAAAATCCTCAAGAAATATTTGCTGTCTATTAGTTCTCTAAAACTTTTCCAGTGAATGCGATCGACTCAAATGCTTTCAGCCTCAGTGCATAGAGTTATTTTGAATTCCAATTCCATATCGAAAACTTCAAATTTTACATAACAAAAGAGTGTGCGTTTTTTCAAAAATCGTGGAAGATATGGGGAATGAGCTAAGGCTGTGGGAATCATGTTGCAATATTATTCGCTTAAATCTTTGGCTCACTCTGATTTGAATAACTATATTCAAAAAATTTTTACAAAAAAAACACAACTACAACATACAACATTCTTGAAACACTTAAAAACTACTTTTGTATGTAAATGTAACAAATAAATAAAAAAAATAATTTATTGGTTATATATTTTACAAAAAGAAAAACAAACACAAAGTACAACATTTTTGAAACACTTAAAAACTACTTTTTTTTGTAAACGTCCGATGTGGAAGTGGAAACGTTAATAAAATAATTTTTTAAGTTAAATTGTGGCTTATTTCCCATTTAGAATAATAAATTACATAAATGCCACAAAGAAATAGCTTTAGAATAATATATTAGGCGATAATGAACAATGATTTAAAATGAACAATGTTTTAAATACGTATCCATAAACTTCTAAAATATACCATTCATATATACCGCGTATGCATAGAATAGAAAGCTATGATCTGCAATCGACTTGGTGCTTGTAGTCGGTTCAGTTCGGCTATTCCTATTCCGTTCCGCGGAGCCTGAGGCCAGCCTCAAGGATGAATGAATTTTGTTCCTAGAATCGGTGGCACATTTTTCAAATTTTGCCGGTTTTACTGTTGGCGTTGTCCCATACTGTTGCAGATGGTGTGAGGCTAGCTTCAAATGTAATGATTTGAGAAAGTTGGAATGAGATTCATGATGCATAGATGCATATAATACTGGCACGTGGAAGACGTATAAAAAGATAAAGAGTCAGGGCCGTACCGATTTTAATTTTTTTCATAAAAATAAAGGTATTTAGGAAATTTCAAAAAGCTAAATTATATTTAAAAAACTGATTATAAAACAACGAAATAACGTAAATAGTCGATTGATATACTAATGAGGCACTGCCTCACCTGCCTCATAGGACAAGCCGCCACTGCAGAGTGTTGTATTATTTTACTTGATTTTAATAATATTATAGGGTATGCAGTTTAATATAATATAAGAATATTATTCAATATCACATGTAGGCCAAATTCAAGTAAAATAATACAACACTCTGTGTGATTAAATGATAAAAATGTAAATTGTATTAATGACAGTATCTTGTCTAAGCATATCGCCGGTGTTTGGTGATGTGTTTGTTGTACACAAACACGACATACTTTATTCTAAGTAATATTGTTGAAGCTTACAAATTAGGAAATATTAAAATATTTCAAGAATGAAGGGAGATAGGTATAGGAATCCCTAATATAGATTGAAAGATAAGTAAATTTTCCACACTTTAGACTAATAAAATACAGGGTTTTCCTTTGAAATAAGTATGTTATTACAGCTTGAATTTGTCAATAGAATAATCTAATATTTTGACAATCCTGTACAAAATTTTGTTACAATAAATATCTGTTTAAATATGTCAAATAGTCTATTATTAAGAAGAAATTTGTCTGCGATTCTTAGATTTGTAAATATTTATTTTTGAAGTTATACTTCTTTAGGCACGAGGGTGAATTTTTATTTTCCTGGGCGCATGCGCACACCGACAGTATGGTCACGTATGGTATAAGTCGCTCAAACGTTATACGGGATCTGATTGGGTGTTAAAAGCATCTGTCAATAATTGTTCAATAATATTATGGAGATTATGGATAAACAAATGTTGTGTATATTAGTTTTTATTGTTGTGAGGACATAGACAAAAAGCAAGTTTATAATTGTAGTGACTTTTTAAATAGTTAAAAGCAACAGGTACGTACCTTATTGTAAATGTTTCAGTATTGTAATAAAAGATTACAAATTACATACCTATTTGGAAAATGTACCTACCTAGCTAGTAGGTAATGCTTTGATTTACATAATTTGATATTTTGTCGTATTTTCATTTCACAAGAATCAAACTTATTTGATTAAACTAAGAGAATAAGCAACTGCCAAAAAAATGTTAAAACTGTTAGTTGTTATATCTTCTCACTTCATTCACATGTCTCGGTAGTTAAATTCAAAATAATCTAACAACCTGATAGACGCAGGTTCAATTCCCAATGCAAATTTTTATTTTTTTATTTTTTTTTATACATTTTATGATTGTAGGTATATTTATTATATATTTTTTTCAGAAAATACGTAGGTATTTAGTTAAAAATTTTCCCAACAATTATTGTTCAGAAATAATTTCTTTGTTTAATTTTTCAATGTGTTTGCGTGTGTTTTATTCTTTTATTTTTTTAATTTTTGGTATTGTTTTAATAAAAATTTTTGGAAAAAAATAAAACTGTTTTGGATAAATAAACTGTTTGAAGTATATTGATTTCGTTGAAATCATATATAATAGAAGTATAACTTCTTAAGTGCGTACAAAGTACACACACATTCTTTTTTTCAGAACCATACATTTTTATAAAAATGGAAATAAATCAAAACCCCCTTCATTTAGGTATATGGAACCCTTATAAAAGTTTACCTTATTTTTTAAGAAAAATTCAAAAATGTCATCAGATCTAGGGTGTTCCATAAGAAAAAATACTTTGATACTACAAAAACTTTGTAATAAAATGATAAAAAAAAATTTTTTAAAATACTGCAAAACTTTGATATACCACTCTTTTTTTCAACACCCTGAAATTATTTTATTTTTAGATTGTAGTGTTAATGGCCCTGTATAATGTGAAGAAATTTTTTTTAAATATTAAGTCGTTTTCCGTGCAGAGGCCGAGGCGAAAATATGGACCGCCCTGTATAGTATATTGGACAGCAAAGTTGTTTTAGTAAAAGAAGTTTTTCAAAATTATTCCACAATCGTCTGACCGTCTTTCTATCGATAGACAGACGTTTTTAAACATTTGTTTTATATTTTTAGAGAAAAGGAAAGGGAACATCAGCGTCAAGAATTATGGAACAAAGTGGAAGTATTAGCTTCGAGAAAGCCGGAATACGATTCCGTCACGAGAAATTACAATTTAATCAACAACATCATCACGAGTCCTGAAAACGACGATGAGCTCAATTTAAGTTGTTTAAAAGATGAAGATTTGGAAGTAAGTAGAAAAGCTTCAGCACTTTCTGTATCTTGATACTTGGGTAGGTATATTTAATATTCTTTAATATTTTTATCGCTATTTTACCATTAACCACTTCCTATCCCCGCTATATTTTTAACATCGCAATATAATAATAACTAATAATAAAAAAAATTAATAATAATAAATGCAGGTCTTTTGAATCTATTAAATTAATTGTTCTTAACAGTAGTTGTTTCATTGTTTTTTATATGCAAATGTATTTTGTCTTGCTAATATTTTTATTTGATCTTAATAGATAATACTTTCCAATTAATTTAAAGCTTCAATTTTTGAATTCCACGTTTTTTGCCTTGGCGACTATAAATATATTATCTACTTTTTCCGTAAAACAGTTCACAACATATACAGGGTTGCGAAAAAGTCTGGAAACACGGTAATTTCTCGGAAACCGCTAGAACGATTTTTATTGATTTTGGTGGGTGGGGGTCTTTTAATGCGGCCGATATTATAGTGGCAATTACATTGTTGTCAAATCTTCCGTTTTTCTGGAAATCTAATGAACTTTCTTATTTCAAATGGAACACCCTGTATATTTTTGCGTTTTGAAGTCCTTAATAGACACTGGTTATTTTTCATATGATATTCCCTATACCTAAATGCCTTAATTTCGGAGTTATTGCTACATTTATTAAAAAAAATTAAATAGTTTATAAAAATTAATTTTTTCGGCCCGAGTAGACATTACTTTAGGTTCTTTGGATCATTTGGAACAAAGAAGGTCCTGAGTGTCTGTTCAATGTTAAACAGCTCTTCTACAGTGAAATTTGGAGTTCATTGTTGCTGTGGCTGTGGTCTAAAATTTCTGAAGCTTTGTACTCTGTTAAATCCCGTTTGACGTGTGCTTACAGACATCGGTGTTGGTTTGTACTGTTGCGGTGGTTTGCTTGCCCATGGGTTAGGTCTTGGAGGTTGTGTATTTGTTATGGCTTGTTGTTTCCGTGGTTGGAATCGAGCGGGTTGTATTGGCCATCTTAGATTAAATGTTGACTGTTGTGGTCGTGACGGTCCTGGATTATTTCCAAAAAATGGTTGATGTAACTGTGGACTGGGCATGGGTTGTTGCCATTGTGGTGCTGTTACGAACTGCGGCTGTCTCTGCGGTTGTATGTGAGTAGTTTTATTTGGCAATGAGAAATTTGTTGTTTTTTGTAAGTATCTAATATTGTTCTCTTCTTGGATAAATCGGAGAGCGACAGCGAGACTTCTGAGCGTAGACCTCATTGATCTTATGGTTGATCCTATTGGTTCCCTTAATCCTGCTAGGAACGTAGTTAGGGCTTATTGTTGAAACAATCCCTTTTTGCTGGTTTTTACGGCTTCATTTACGTTATGGAGTTCGATATTATGATTTGAAATTGTGTTTAAAAGTGACATCACTTTCTCATGAAATTGTTGGGGAGATTCATTGGGCCCTTGCTCAAGTTTACCATATCTCGGGTGAGCGAATTTTCATTGCGTTGGTCGACAAAATTTTGTATTAACGTGGTCCTTATTGTAGGCCAGTCTTTACACCCATGTACAGAAATGACTTCTCGAGCTCGTCCTTTAATTTTATTCATTACGCCTCGAGTCATCATGTGATTTTGAAAGCTTTCGGTATTAGAACGATCCCAAAAATGATCAAGAACCATTGCAGTAACTTCAATGAAGTTATGCATTTCATTAGGGTTTCCATCGTAATCAGGTACGCCAGATAGATGTTTATTGACATCAAAAACAAGAGCGGGAGCGGGTGCCACGGCAATAGTATCTAATTGACTAGCGGGAGCAGGAGTAATAATTATAGAAGGTATATCTAAGCTTATTTTAGTATTATTTGAAGAACTACCGTTAGCTTTTTAACTAAATTGAGCAACTGAGTTATTTTGCAAAATAGAAGCAGCACCAGGTTCGGCAATCGATTCACTGATAGTTGCAAGAGAATTACTAATTATAAGCGATGAAATTTGTGAAGCAATTAAATTAGGATTAGAAAAAATATTCAATTTGCTTACAGATAGAAGATTATGCTTTGGTGCATTTCTTTTCGTAGGAACTGGCTTCTTTTCTGCTTTCTTCTTATCGTCTTTCGGCATATAAATGGATTTTTACACTTTGACACTGGCCTTCCGTAGACTTCTGGGGTTGAACGGCTATGGTTTTCCCTGGAAGTTGGTTCGTAGCGGGCAAACGTTTAAAAACGACGACGAGGATCTTCTAAAGCACTCTCCCACTTATATTACTGCACTGTGCCACTTAAAGGTTTAAAATCACTGAGGTACTTTTTAAAAAAACCCTTTATTAACTTTTACAAATATACTTCACTTTTAATTGATCGAAAATAACTGAAATTAATTACAATGAAATTACTTTTATACAAAATCAAAATGCAGAATATAAAAGGTAAAACTGCTGATAGGGATCGCTGACCTCTGGGGTTATTGCACCATAATTTGCACTATGTTCATTATCCGTTTTCTTGATAAATCCATTAATTGATGTCATTTTAGCTGAATTAATTGGTTTCGATTCCACTCGAAATCACCTTTGATAAATATACGAAATACCCAGTGATTTTGTTATCGTATCGACGGTTGAAAGGTAAAAGGTTGTAACCCACAATTTCAGGAAGTAAAAAAAACATTCCATTTAAGTAATTTTATGAGGAATTAACCTAATAGTTTGTTTCATTAATTTGTAGAACAATAATTCATCTATAAATTAATGAAAAAAAATATTAGGTTAATTCCTCATAAAATGACTTAAATGGAGCGTTTTTTCTACTTCCTGAGAAAAGTTGATTTGTGGGTTATAAATAAACAAAAAATTGACGAATTCCTTAAGCGAGGCATTCACGTTCCGATTTGTGGTCCCTCTAGTGGTCAAATTTTCGTAGTTGGATCTGAAATCAGACCGTGAATGAGCTAGCTGGATTAATCGTACATCTAGTAATCTAGTGGTACGAGTCGGAACATTTTGAGGGATCCCTCGAAGATCCAACTTCCGACTGGCGACGAAGTGGGAGCGTGAATGGTGTTGTTGGATGTTGGATAAACGAAATTTAACCAATCTTGTGGAATTTTGCAAGTTTTGTATATATTTTTTATTGAAGATTTTTGCAAAAAGATCTAAGTTGTCTTCTTCCAAGAAACATTGACAGAAAGAGAACCTCAACAAAGAGGCGATGTTTTAAAACAAACAATTCAAATAAAAGTAGATATACTGATTTTATTTTTAATTATTTTTAAAATAAGATAACTATTTCGGACAAACTGGACAATAAGGCTTCTAGTTATTTGTGTAAGACTTAAAACATGATCAAACAAGACGAAATTAAACTAGATATATGGGAAGGAAAGCTGCTCGAAGCTTTTGGGGACATGAAAATGGCACGAGGGAATGAAGAGAAGAATTAATAAAAATAATGGACACAAAAGATATAAATACGAACAGCTAGGTGGATTTGCCACATAATCAGAAAGGCTTTATTTGAGAGAGAAAACAAAAAAAAATAGTGTTATTATTTCTGGAAGGAAAACAAAGGAATGGCTAAGAAAAATAATGGTAGGATCCATATCAGATAAAAATGGATATTGAAGATATGGGACCGATGAATCAGAGAGAATGACGTTAAGGAACGGAAGAAATGCAAACATGTTTTTATGTGAAATCTTTTAATATAATGTGATGGCATATATGAACTACTTTATTTAATGCGGATAAACCAGAATTTTCATTAAATCTACTTTATGTTTGACATTTCCATTTTCAAACGTAGTCCTTCAAATACAAATTACTGTTTTGTTACTTTAACAATATTGAAGAACTTGATAAATAGCCCTGCAGGTTTCTGGTATCACCTTTTCCAGTAGTTGTGGAGATATTTTACAGCTACTCTATATATTTTTTGGCCGAGCGATGTACACCACCGTAAAAACAGACAAGGACTGAAGTTGGAGCGCTAATAAGATAGAAAGTCGAGCCGTGAATGGAGCCGAATATCCAACTAGTAGTCCTACTAAGTGGGACCACAAATCGGAACGTGAATGCCCCGCTTTAAATGGACAACGATTTTCTTGTATCTTCCATAAACTGAACTAACTCATTTACCATTATTTTCTAAACATGTGATATGCGCTTCTATAATTCTAACTCTACCTTATAGCTTGTAACTTTATTATAATCCTTAAAAACTTTTTAATCGTATAGGCACTTTGTAATCGTTACTATGGGGAAAATATATTATAAACATATTAGAGCAATCAGTAATTAGTTTTTGGATTTAAGGGATATATTATACACTGTATTACTTTGACGCAAATTATAATTAAAAAACAACTTTCTAAAACAAAGTAAAATAGAAATGTTCATGGCTTTTATCAAAGGCGATCGTATAAACATTACTATTATTTTGGAAACACTTTGCTACAATAACACAGACATTTTGTTGTTTTATACTTACATCAGTAGAAGTCTTCTCTATACAATTTAAAAATTGTATAAATGTGCTTGGAAACTAATTTCCACGTCACGATTGTTTGGAATAAATATTATTTGAAATAGTAAATATATTCTGGGAGCTTGATATGGTCTTTTTATTTTGTAGGAGAAAAATTACGGTTCAAGAAAAAAGATTAGGATCGGTAAGTACAAAAATATTTATAAAAGACCATTTCCAAATAAAGGCATATAAAAATTTAAATAATGATTTAAATAATGAAAAACAGCAACAAATACTGTGTTATTTTAGCTAGTGTTTTATAACATCTCTTCAATTCGTCCACTCATCCTTACTTCAGTGAAATAAGGCAAAATATACCTGGTTCGGATACTGCCCCAGCCAGGTTGCAAATGGATTTTTTGGGTACTACATACCTAATACATTATTAAGGTACTAGTACACTTTAAAAGACCAAAATTAAGCATGTTTTCAAGAATTTTTTTTCATAACCTTTATTAAAAATGACCATAAAACTTTTTACATATTAATATTTAACTCTTAGAGAGTATATCTTTTTTCATTTATGCACGTATAGTATGGTATAACTATGACCTAAACCCAGACATCCAAAGTGAAAGTTATCCTCCAACACCAAATTGTTCTATATGGTCCACATAATGTTTAGAAAAAAGGTCACATGAGCGTCGGGTTTGGGGGGGGGGGGGTAGAAATCGGTAATTTCGTAGTTTTTAACGTTTTTCGTCAATATTTCTAAAACGATGCGGTTTAGCATGAACAACTTTCTACACAAAAATGTTCTACATTAAATTTGAAATACATAAAAAAGTCCCTATGCATAATCCTTCTAGAATGAACGGTTCCAAAGTTACGGAGCTAGTATAGTATAATTGGTCCAAAAAAAGGCCCAACCCAAACATCCAAAGTAAAAGTTTTCCACCAACACCAAATTGTTCTATATGGTCCACATATTGTTCAGTAAAAAGTTACACCAGTTTGAGCGTCCGGTTTGGGGGCGAGATGGGGGGAGAAGTCGGTAAATTAGTAGTTTTTTTACGTTTTTCGTCAATATTTCTAAAAACTATGCTTTAGCGTAAACAATATTTTATACAAAAATATTCTACATAAAATTTAAAACAAAAAAGGTCCTATACATAATTGTTATAAATTCAACGATTCCAGAGTTACGGAAGGTGAAAAGTGGAGGTTTACGATACCTTTTTATTTCTTGGGCAATTTATAATATTAGGTATTACTGATTAAAGAAATTTTCTTTAACAGAATTGTGTTTTGTAATCAAAATTTGCTATTTCAGTGGTCGATGGTAGTTTAGTGATAAGCCCTTGAAGAAACGCCAACCTCATCACCCAAAATCATCATCAATTGCCCAAAAAATATAAAAAGTATCGAAAACATCCACGTTTCACCCTTCGTAACTCTGGAACCGTTGATTTTATAACAATTATGGATAGGACCTTTTTTATTTTAAATTTTATGTAGAATATTTTTGTATAGAATATTGTTTACGCTAAAGCATAGTTTTATAAATATTGACGAAAAACGTAAAAAACTACTAATTTACCGATTTCCCCCCATCTCTCCCCCAAACCGGACGCTCAAAATGGTGTAACTTTTTACTGAACAATATGTGGACCATATAGAACAATTTGGTGTTGGAGGAAAACTTTTACTTTGGATGTCTGGGTTAGGCCTTTTTTGGACCAATTATACTATTATACTACCTCCGTGACTTTGGAACCGTTCATTTTAGACGGAGTATGCATAGGACCTTTTTTATTTCAAATTTAATGTAGAACATTTTTGTATAGAAGGTTGTTCATGCTAAACCGCATAGTTTTATAAATATTGACGAAAAACGTAAAAAACTACACGAATTTACCGATTTCTCTCCCCTTCCCTCTCCCCCCAAACCCTACGCTCAAAATGGTGTGACTTTTTTCTGAACATTATGTGGACCATATAGAACAATTTGGTGTTGGAGGATAACTTGCACTTTGGATGTCTGGGTTATGCCATCTTTTGGATCAATTGTATCATACTATTGTTTGTTTTTTAACCAAGAGGAGTGATTTAAATTTACCGCGCCGTAATGCTTGTTTCTAATTGGTCCAACCGCAGGTAAGTTTACTCCACTGTTATTAAATTTTGACACTAATTACATTTATCAAATTTTGTCACTTCTTTCATTTTATAGATTAATTAAGTATATCGGCGATTTTTTGTTTTTTCTGCATTATTCCTTTAATTTTTAGATTTTTAGTCTACTTTTTATATAAAAACACTTATTTTTGGAACTCTTTAGCGATGTGTTAGTATAATATAATATGTATGGATTATCATCGAAAGCTGATATGATCAACGAAAAAAGAAGATGAATTTGGTGACTTTTCTAGTAACTTTCTTGAGTGTGAATCTGTCTTTTTAGTTTATTCCTCTTGGTTAAAAAATCAACTATAGTACACTAATATTATAGAGGGCGCCAAAATCGAGGCCTCGAAAAAAAGTAGTTCCGATGGAGGACAGTTAATCTCAGGATTGGGATCTCTGAAACAAAAAAAAATCGTACGGCATTTGAAAAAGGAAGGTTGCTTACGTGACAATTTACCACCGTCAGTGGAAAATTCCGCAAAAAAAAATTTACGCAAAAAAAAATTCCGGAAATTAAAAAAAATTTTGTGAAAAAAAGTCTCTGTTTTCTTCAGTTTTTCATGGTTCCTTCTTTATAGATCGGGCATACTATGCTTTTCTCCCAGTCGTCGGGTATTTTCTCTTCTTGCCATATGCCTTTGATGAGCGCGTGGATGGGACTTGCTAGGTGGTCTCCACCTACCTTATACAGTTCTGCTGGTATTTCGTCAACTCCTGGGGCTTTATTGTTTTTCTGGGCCTTAATATCTTCGAGAACTTCCTCTATGGTTGGAGCTTCTACTCCATTTTCTACTTCATTCTCTTCTACGTAGTTCGTAACCATTTCATCTTGCATGTCTACTTGTGTTTCAAGTAGGGTCTGAAAATAATGCTTCCAGGTTTCTGTGACTTTCTGTTTAGTCTAGAAAGCCACTGCGCATCCGCTAGGAAAATATTCTAATTTGGAATTTTTGCACAATCTTACTCAAAAAGGACCCCTTTTAACAAATTTGCATGTTGCCAGGACCAAAAGTTGGTCAAAAATTTTTTAAACGTTTTTTTTTTGTTTTTTTTCCTAAAATTATTTTTTTGCATGGTTTTTTTTTAGCTATTTTTTGCAATTTTTTTTAGGTTTTTTGGATCATTCCAAACAGAAAAGGTCTTTAGTGACTTTTCTCTAAAGTTGATAGTTTTTGACATAAGCGATTAAAAATTGAAAAATTGCGAAATCGGCCATTTTTAACCCTCAAGAACTATGTGAAAAACTGAAAATTTGAATGTTGCCACGGTAGGTACATATTCTTTAAACATCCATTGATGAAATCCCGAAGAGTTTTTTGCAATACAATATCAAAAACCCCTTTGTATTTTAATTGCCAACCAAGCGTGCGCGACACTATTTTCCACCGTTGCATGTGTATACAGTGTGGTGCAAATGAAAGGAATAAATTTGTTATTTCGTAAACCGCTGACTTTAAGGAAAAATCTCAAAACAAGTCGGCTTTTATTTTTAAGTTATGATATTGTGGCATAATATAGTATACTAGTGACGTTATCCATCTGGGCGTGATGACGTAATCGATTATTTTTTTAAATGAGAATACGGGTCCTGTGCTGGCTCATTGAAAGGTTTTTCAATTCTCTATCCAGTAATATAAACATGTACATATGTAATTATTTATACAGGGTGTCCAAAAAATTTTTATTAAATTAAATCATTTGGCAAATTGACAAAAAAATTAAATTATTGGACACCCTGTATAAATCATTGTGTAAATGTTTATACAACTGAATAGATAATTGAAGAACCTTTCAAATGAGCTACCACACGACCCCTATTCTCATTTAAAAAAATCATCGATTACGTCATCACGCCCAGATGGATGACGTCACTAGTATACCATATATGTCACAATATCATAACTTAAGAATAAAAATCGACCTGTTTCAGGATTTTTCCTTAAAGTCGCCGGTTTACGAAATAACGAATTTATTCCTTTCATTTGCACCATAGTGCATACACATGCAACGGTGGAAAATAGTGTCGCGCACGCTTGATTAGCAATTAAAAAACAAAGGAGTTTTGAATATTGTATTGCAAAAAACTCTTCGGGTTTTCATCAATCGATGTTTAAAGAATATCTACCTACCTTGGCAACATTCAAATTTTCATTTCACATAGTTTTTGAGGGTTAAAAATGGCCGATTTCGCAATTTTTCGACTTTTAATCGCTTATATGTCAAAAACTATCAACTTTAGAGAAAAGTCACTAAAGACCTTTTCTGTTTGGAATGATCCAAAAAACCTAAAAAAATTGTTCCATGCAAAAAAAATAATTTTAGGAAAAAAACAAAAAAAAAACGTTTAAAAAATTTTTGACCAACTTTTGGTCCTGGCAACATGCAAATTTGTTAAAAGGGGCCTTTTTTGAGTAAGATTGTGCAAAAAATCCGAATTAGAATATTTTTCCTAGCGGATGCGCAGTGGCTTTCTGGATTAGTTGGTCACTGATTATTTGCCCACTTTCATTTTTTCTATTTGTCCATTTGCATATTATCTTGTCTGCTTTCCATCTTGCGATTTCATATAAAATTCAATAAACTACTTATTTTATATTTTACTTTAGTAAAATGTTTTTGGAAAGGTAAAAATAACTTTTTGTCGATTTTTTTAAATACGCTAAAAATATAAGTCTTCTTTTTTTATGTGATTTTCGCAGAACCGCTATATCATTATTATTTTATGAACAATAACATTGCAAAAAAAAGAATGTGTGTGTACTTTGTACGCACGTAAGAAGTTATACTTATATTATTATGATTTCAATTAAATAAATATACTTAACAGGTTATTTGTATTTTATTTAAATATTAAACTAACTTTCTTACCTACCACTTTTAAAAATTTTTTATTAAAACGATACCAAAAGTTAAAAAAGAATATGAATCGTCCGAGATTTGAACCCGGGGCCTCTCCATCTCTGATAACACGCTCTACCACTGAGCTATATTCCCTTTGCTTTGACAGGTTACAAGATTTCTCATACATACTGACAAATTTAATAGACCAAGTGAAGTATACAAAAATACTTACTATTATTATAAAATATCTTTCCCGAGGAAGACAAATCCAAAGACACAAAAATTATAATAAATAATACATTTACTAAAAACACTAATATATCCTTTTAATGACTAATTTGCGCTGACAGCGATGATACATACATATCTTGAAAGATTAGCAACGAACTATACTGTCTGTGTGCGCATGCGCCCGGCATTATAAAATTTCACTCTCGATCGTAAAGAAGTATAACTTCAAAAAGCTCTGTGGGATAAACAAAGTGAATAAAATTTAAACTAATTCAAGAATCTTCTTGAATTTTTTTGTGAATTATAAGGGCTACTTGACTCAACTTTTCATGCAATATCAAAATCTTAAGTTTATTTTTGAAAAAGTTATAGCAATTCTTTGATTTTCCAAATTTTAGCCTTATTTTGCAATTTATAAAGCAACAAATGATACATATAAAAAGTACCCAAAAACACATTTGCAACCTGTGAGTTGGGTGAGTGTCTCGACAAAAACCTTATTTCCCTGGATTACATGTTCCTTTATCATTAACCAAAAATTAGTTCAATTTAACTCAATAGTTGGTCAAAATCAATGAAAATCTGGTGGAAGAAAAAGAAATTTTATTTCACTTAAAATCCAATAAACGTTTTTAATTATGTGTAAGTTGAATTACTTATAACAAATGTAGCGTATTGTAGATTGAAATAAGAATAATAATATTTAAACTATACATTTTAATAAATGTGTACTAATTGGCCATTAAAAATATTGTAAATTGCATGACTTTCGGTAAAGTGCTTCCTTCTTCCTATTCTTGGCAAATAAATACTCCATTGTAATAAATATTTAGTGCAGTCACTGAAGGCTTTTACTCTGATTTCATTGAATCTTCATTGATTTTTATGAAAATTGGTGAATAGTTAGAGGATACCTCAAAAAACAAAAGTGACGTGATGCCAACGTGCGCTTTTACCCTGGGGGTGGATGCCACTCCCTTTCGGGAGTGAAAATTATTTTATTAAAAATAACCTCATAAATCGATAGAGGGACAAATTGTAAGCAAAATTTGTTATTAAAATAAATCAATACTTTTTGTGTTATTAAAGATCAAAAATTTTAATTTTTGTAAAAAATGCATATTTTAAATCTGATTTTCACAAATAACTCAAAAAGTTTTTATAAAAAAGTTACAATTATCAAAGTTGAAGCTAATAAAATATCGAATAAATTTCTTGAAAAACCTTTTAATGCAAATTCAAAGTGACTATAGGTAATTTAATGTATATTTTTTTGGGCGAGTACTCAAATCGAAATATTCAAGTTTAAATAACGGGAAAACTATGCATTTTATAAAATACATATACTTATTAAACACTTATCAAAGTACTCAGAAATAACTAGCAAATGAGCTCTAGAAGAAGTTGATAGTTCAAATCCCTATAAAACTTTCTTTACTTTAGCATAAGTAATAACCTTAAGGCCATGGGTACATAATTCGCAAATATTTTACGGCTATCCCTACTTTTTATGTCTTTAAACGGCAAATTACGTGTAGTAAAATTCACACTGGTATGGATATGTAAACATTACTAGAATGTCATTCTACTTGAAAATGTCATTACATATTACCTTAAAGAGATGGCTTTTAAATGTTCTTGGATAACTGTTATTTGTATAATTGCAAATTATTAATTCAGTTAATAAATGTGATAATTTTTTCACTAACTATGTATTCAGTGATTGTAATAATTTATATGTACAACAAAAACTAATACTCAATCGAGAAAAGAGGAAAAGTGTTAAAGTGATTTTTTAATAATATATTGTTACTATGGAACGCTTACAATTTTGAACTTCTTTAACAACAAAATACTTGGATCACAGAATATCCTGATGTACCTACCTATTCTCTGCTTGGATCTTCCACAAATAATACACAATAAATAACTTTTTATTAAGTTCACGTCTTAAATCAATTATTTATCAAATACATGATCAATATGATTTAACCAACAACTCAAAATATTCCCGATGTCATGTCAAATATTTAAAATTGTCACTGATTGTCACTTTCTGACTGACAATATGCTGACAATATTCTATTCGACTGAGTGCGTTGTAAGACAAAGATAGATTTGGAAAATATTACCACGGACATGGTGTCCATTTTTTTCGAATCCTGAAAAAACTAATACTTTTAAAAAATTTAAACGCAGAATGAAAGACTAAATTATTACCGAGGGCCGAAAGTCCCGTAGAATAAATAAAAAGTTTATTCTACGGGACTTTCGGCCCTCGCTAATAACGTAATCATTCATTCTGCGTTTAAATTTTTCAAAAATACTTATTAGTTTTCTCAGGATTCGAAAAAAATGAATCCCCATTTGAATAGCATTGCAGCCGAAAATACGTGCCCATCCTCTTAAAAGTATAATAAGATTTTATAGTCCTTGAATTTACCTTTCAAATGGTTTTTGGATAAAAATATTTGGATTTTAAAATTAACGGAGTTATTCTAACAAAAAATACCATTTTTCGTAAAAATTTTTGGAGCATAAATTTTGAGGCTATTAACTAGTTCTGGAGCTCATTTGATAGGTATTTCTAGATACTTTGACAAGTTTGTTAGTAAGTATAATATTGTAAAAGGCATCGTTTTCCAATTATTTAAGCTTGAATACTTAGATTTGAATACTCGCCGAAAAGAAATATTATACATTGAATTATCTATAACTCACTTTGAATTGATATTAAAAGGTTTTTCGAGTACGGAATTTATTCGATTTTTTATTAGCTTCAAATTTGGTTTTGGGGTAAAAACTTATAGTTTTTGAATTATTTACGCAAAAACCAAATTATTTATTTTCATCTTTATTAACTCAAAAATTATTAATTTATTTTAATAGTTTGGGAAAAGAATGTAGGAAGGTCTCAGATACAGAATACATTATTAAAAATAATATACATAGGTACACTAATTTAAATCTATAAACCTTCCTTATTAGAACCATTCTCTGTTAACATCCTGAATCTCTGCCTTCTATAATTATTTACAAGGCATAGAGACGACGAAAATAGAAAAGGGAAAGGATTCTACAATATGCAATCACATTCAGTTTTCCTTCATCTAGGAAAAGATACAAGAAAATGCCTTTCACTTCTATCTTTACTCAGATTGTGAGTACTAAGAACCATTTCTTGTACCTTTTCCTAGATGAAGGAAAACGAAATGTGATTGCATATTGTAGAACCCTTTCCGTTTTCTATTTTCGTCGTCTCTATGCCTTGTAAATTGTAGAAGGCAGAGATTCAGGATGTTCAGAGAACAGAGAATGGTTCTAATAAGGAAGGCGTCTAGATTTAAATTAGTGTAAGTATATTATTTTAATAATGTATTCCATATCTGAGACCTTTCTACTTTCTTTAATAGATGTCGCGGCAGCGTCCTCAAAGGGGATTTCAATCTATCTTTGAAATTTCCCTTAAATAGGCAATTTGGTTTTGTGTTGATTAAGAGACGGGCAAGCATCTGTACTGACGAAGGTTATACCAGAAACAGCGCTGTCTGCAGAGTATGCTTTGCCTCTGAATCTAAATAAAACATAAATTGCCTTTCACTTTAATAGTTTGATATAACACATTTTACTTAAAATTTGTCCCTTTATCGATTTATGGGGTTATTTTTAATAAAATGATTTTCACCCCCGAGATGGCGTACACCGGGGTGGCGTTCACCCCCAGGATAAAAGCGTAGGTTGGCACCATGTCACTTTTGTTTCTTGAGGTATCCTCTAACGACTCACCAATTTTCATATAAATCGATGGAGGTTCAACGAAATCGGAGGTAATAAACTAACGTGCATAGAAATCTGCCCACTTAAAAATTTGGTAATTTTTGATGGCTTATAATATTTCCTAAACCTGTTGCCCGATTTAAGTGATATTTTGAACATGTTTATAGCCTGATTCTTTAAAAATACCACTGTAATAATATGGTTGCTAAACAGGTAAATGTTTATTGTATACCGGGTGTACCAATCAAACTGTGTTTTTTTCTCAAAGTTCGCATCACCCTGTGGAATATTCTAGCATTTATAAAATACTGAAATTAAAACATAACTATAGCCGCAGGTTTTCTTAACATTCAGTTTTTTTTATTTATTCGATTATGTTGGATAATAAAAAGTTAAGTACTTTAACAACTAGACATCTTCTTCATCAATACACGGTGTTTTTAAATAAGTGCGACAAACTTTAAGGGGTAATTATGCATGAAAAAATAATGACAGTTGGCTTAATAAATTAATAAACGTATGCCCGCAAATGTTTCGTTTCCGGGATACGGGATGTTGACTTTTTTCTTACAAACTGACGATTTATCTATTGCTTTAAAACCAGTTGAGATATGCAAATGAAATTTGGTAGGTTTTAAAAGATAGTTATTGCAGATTTTTTGACATAAAATTAAGAATTTTATATTCACCATTAGCGTGCATACGGGTAATATGATCGGTCATATTACACGTATGCGCGCTAATGGTGAATATTAAATTCTTAATTGCATGTCAAAAAATGTGCAATGACTACGTCTTAAAACCCACCAAATTTCATTGGCATATCTCAACCGGTTTTAAAGCAATAAAATAAATCGTCAGTTTGTAAGAAAAAATTCAACATCCCATATCTCGGAAACGAAACATTTGCGGACATACGTTTATAAAGCCAAAGTCATTATTTTTTCATGCAGAATTGCCCCTTAAAGTTTGTCGCACTTATTTAGAAATACCGTGTATTGATGAAGAACATGTCTAGTTGTTAAAGTATCTAACTTTTTTATTATCCAACATAATCGAATTAATCAAAAAACAAAATGTTAAGAAAACATGTGGCTATAGTGGGGGCTTTAATTTGAGTATTTTATAAATGCTAGAATATTCCACAGGGTGATGCGAACTTTGAGAAAAAAACACAGTTTGATTGGTACACCCGGTATATAATGAAAATTTACCTGTGTAGCAACAATATTATTACAGTGGTATTGTTAAATAATCAGGTTATAACATGTTCAAAAAATCACTTAAATCGGCCAACAGGTTTAGGAAATATGAGACATCAAAAATCACCAAATTTTCAAGTGGGCCGATTTCTATGCACGTAAGTTAAGTTCATACCCATCTTCAGTGACTGTACTAATTATGCGAACATAGTTTTAAATTTAATCTTTATTTTCTTCAGAATAAAAAGCAACGCAACTTGAGTAAACCTTTAATTCGTCGCAAGTCAGAACTGCCCCAAGACCAGTACACAATGAATGCTCTGTCCGACCACAAAAGGATGGACGACTATCTAGTAACACCTCCAGACGTCAACAAGTGCTAGTCTCTTCTCCTACAATACTTGCTGCATAGATGGCAGTAAGTTTTGTGCCAATTGAGGAAAAATCAAGAAACATCGGTCTTTCTACCCTCCATGGAAATTGAGATCGAACGAAGCATGCTTTTAATTGTATATTTATTTGTTTCTTTAGGACATGTTATTTTTTTATAAATGTAGAGGATATATGTATATAGTTTTTTTATGCGAAGGCTTGAAATGATAGTAAATCACGGAAGTATATATATTATATTTTTATTTAATTTCCTAGCAATTTTTAGTTGTTCAAATTATACATTGAACGATAGATAGAAGCTAAATATAGCCATGTTATACTGTGATTCCAGGCCATCATTAATGGTTTTGGATTTTTGTAGTTTGCAGATTTTTAGTTTGTTTTTTAGGTTTATGTGACGAGCTAATCAGACTATTTCTATCAGAGTAGTCAGACGGTTATTGTGTCATAAATGAAAAGAGCTAGAATGAGATTAGAACATCTGAAACGCAAAATATAGCGGTAACGTGATGGTTACAGTGAGTCCAGGGTCGAAAGAAATGAAAAAATTCAGAACTCGGATTAGACAGCATCTGGTTTGACTGTTCTGAGATTTCGACGTCCTCTGTACAATCTTTTTGACCGAGGTTTTTTAAATATAATGAATTAGAATTAGTTAGATGACTAAGACAAGCGAATACAGTCTTATCCAAAATATTAACCCTATCGTTGCAAGATATTTGTAGGAATAAAGCGATTACTTTAAAAGGAATAATTAACAATAAAGGAATCTGCATTAATGGAAACTGTTTAAAAAAATCTTGGTCACAACTAAAAATAAACCTTAAGAAAACATAAGTTATGACTATGACTAATACGGAAGCCATATGGGAAATAAATATCAGCAGAAAAAATATACGACTTAACGCCTTTGAAATGTGGACCTATAGAAGAATTATGAGGGTTTCCTGGGTAGATAGAGTTACAAACAATGAAGTACTGAGAAGAATAGATAAAGAGAAGGAAGTTGAACTTACAATTAAAGAAAAGAAGCTACAGTATCTCGGACATGTGATGCGGGGCGAGAAGTATGGCATCCTACGACTCATAATGCAGGGAAAGATAGATGGCAGAAGAAGCATCGGAAGAAGACGAATTTCATGGTTGAAGAACCTGAGAGAATGGTGTGGATGCAGCTCAAAACAACTATTTAGAGCTACTGCCTCAAAAATTAAAATAGCTATGATGATTGCCAACCTCCGTAGCGGAGATGGCACCTGAAGAAGAAGAAAAAATATAGAAAATATTTAAGGCTGTATTTACTTGTGATAGATAAAATAAACTGAACAGAATAATAAGATTGAGATGAGCTACATTTGTAACACTTTCATCCTGAAATCTATGAAAAACAAAAAAATAATTTAAAGTTTTATTTCTCAAGAAATAAACTGTTAATGAGACCTATTTTCTGGTTACCCCTTCGTGGTTTCTATTACTTGCAAACCATACGAAGGTTGGATTAAAGAAGACTAAAGGGGAGATCTAAAATTTGAATCTGACTCCCCCCGTCTATCCAACGTGGCAAAATTCCAATTTCACGACGACATTCTTTTTTTTTGTAACAAAAAAATACGTCGAAATTAAGAGGAAGACACATATCGTACATGTTCTGACTTACAGATCCCAGACGTGGTCAACTTATAACAATCTTGAAAACCCAAGATAATAGGGAACTTGCATAAAATGTTAAATTCGAAAAAAATGCTATAAATCACAACAGAACATAATTTAAAACATATCGCACTAATAATACAATAGTGTCGTAACTCAAAAAAGATGATTTTTCAGAATCAACGAAAACCCCATTACTCATTTCCTATTGCAGGTAAACAAAAAATTAATGCATAATGTGTTTCTAATTAATATAAAAGGAAGTTTCTTTATACTTTTAGTTAAATAAAAATACTGCCAGTAAACTTATTTAATAATTTTGAGTTAAAACGGTATTGTTCTAAGCAAAATGTTCGAAATGGAATATTATTTTTAGTTATGACATTATTTATGAAATATTTTGTGGTACTACAATTTGATTTACTAACTTTTTTCTGCGGTTTACGTCAGTTTTTGGGAAATTTTGCGGACTCTTTGTCGCTCATTGTAAAATTAAAACAGTTAATTCTACTTTTATACAAAAATAATGAAACTTGGCCTCTTGGTACTGGCAGCACAGCTTGCAAGTCATATACGGCGAATATGGTTGAATCTATGTAGGCATTTTTGTCTTTTTCTTTCTCCTTTCTGGACAGTTCTTTTTCTTTCAAGTGGTTCTCGTACGTCACAACAATACTGTTTTTTCCATCCTCATCAGCATTTTTGAAATTTTCACAAAGATCACATTGATCTTTTTTGGTGTATGGAAGGAGATGTTAAAATCTTAAGTAAAAATGCGGTTAAAAGTAGTTGCAGACGCAAATGATTTGAAGTTTTCTTCTGTACATTCATCTTTGTAGTCTCGATATAAATCAGCTAATGACTTGTCACACTGGATATATTCCCGTGACGTCTGAGCTCTAAAGTAATGTTATTCGAAGCGTGGTATAGCGTTTATAAAATGTTTGACACCGTCATAGATCCCCGGTTCCACAGTATGTTGTTTGCCATGTTTCCCGCGTAATTTGCCATGTTTTCTGCGTTTTCCAAGAGCTACTAGTAGAAGAGCTACTTGATGGTTTTACTGTTCGACTTCGAAACAAACTATAGGTTATCCTTTGCACAACAGGAACGAAATGCGGATCTCGGTCGGAATTATCGGAACCAAAGTCGCTCTGGTCTGAGTGCACCGGTGAAATGTGATATTGCCTTTGGTTGGATTCTGTAATAAGTTTAACATTACACACCTTACTAAAGGTCACTGTTTACGTCAATTTCTTGAAGTACTTTGATGACTCATAAATGGTGAAGGTATAGGTGCCGGTTGTATTTTCGTAACGTCACTGTTCTCTATCTGGGCACCAGGTTCATTATTTGTACTCACCAGTGGGAATAACGACGGTGAAGAGTTTTCCTGCTCGCCATCCTCAACATTTGTTGCCATATCAACAAGTAATCGCCCACTTGTTGCTATGAATCGCCCCCTTAAAAATGAATTAAGTAATTATTATTAACATAGGTAATTGACGAAATGAACAAGAATGTCACGAAGAGTGTGGTAACCCTAAATTTATAAAATAGTTAGTATTTAGTAAGCTTTTTTAATAACACTGCTGCACATTTTAAATGAGTTATTCCTATACGGTGATTGAAAAATAGATAATGATTAACAAATGTTTTACAAACAACAAAAAAATGGTTTAAAGTTATGATTCAACAATAGTGTAGCATGTCAAAAATAATGAACTGAACCAATAATAGTGTCGTTAGTAAAAATATTATTTTAAAACGTGCTTGTGTAAATCAGGAATAGTGTAATAAGTAGAAAAACAACAATGTTATGGTTAGGTTTAAATCAACAAGAATGCAATAACTCAAAATATAGATATGCAAATTACATACCTGATTCAGCAATAACGTGGAAACTCAAAATGATGAGCAAAGCAACACGTACGTTCCCGATCACTGTTGGCCGCAACTAAAAATGGCACAATATTGTGAGGGCGATAACGACAGTCGGTCAGTCATGAATAACGTCTTATGGCGCCATCTCTTATTCATTTTTGCACTATTAAAACGACGGTTTTATTGACTTGTAGGTAATTGAATTTTACGTCTGAATATAGTGTTATGTCAAATTCGAAACTTTTTGAGTTACAACACTATTGTATTATTAGTGCGATATATCAACGAAAATTTTTTTTTCTTTCGTATGGCCCCTAAAGACGATTAAAAATTCAAATTAGAGACGCCAGCCCAAAACGCGTCCTCATTTTTCGTGATGTCATATAATTGTAGTATTGGATGTCCTCGCCATTAATTAATTAAATTTGACATTCGTTTTGACACTGACACTTACAGTTGAGTCCAAGAGTCTTTACCCGTGCGTCATCATTTAAAACATACGAAATAAGTCGGAAATTTACAAAACGCAACAGTAAGTGACAGAAAGTGGATATTATTCCGATCACGGGTTGTAGTATAAAATTTGACGTTATCAAATTAATAGAATATCAAATTTAAGTTTTGCTTTAACATTTTGGTGCATAATTACAGCTACATTTGAAGTAGCTTAATAAATTCTTTTATTATCATTGATTAATAAATAAATAAACAATTTATAAAAAAATTCGATAATTCGATAAAAAATTCGATATTTTATTCACTTTGGCGGAACATTAAACACAAGTATTCCTTAACTGTGTCAACAATGAGGTTATTTGTACGTTGTCAAAATTTATCGTAAAATAACAAACCTATCATAAAATTTCTAACTATAATATAAAATTAGTTGTGAAAACAACTGATTGTATACTATAAAAAACTTAAATGCAAAAATTCGACAAAATAACAGCAAAAAATTAAACAAACTGTCAGAAATTGTACTTAAAATATGTGAAAACATCCCCAAGTCTTTCTTTGTACCTATCTCTTTTCAATGCACTGAGTCTAGCTCGTTCATAAAAAATAACATGTGTTTTTACTTAATAACAGGCGACAGCTGGTTTGTCATTTAGTTTCATGCGTGGAAGAGAATGATGCTAGATAAAAAGTATGTGTTTTATCTCGCCAGGTATTAATGACGCACGGGTAAAGACTCGCGGACTCAACTGTAGTTTTATAAATATTTTGATAGATTTTCCAATCTCAACAAATTGGTATACACTGATGAGCGCGCTAATAACCGGCAAAATAGCGCAAAAGATCGAAAATACATTAAGTTGAGAGATAAAAAGAAATGAGACTAGTGGAGGTGGGAGATTTAGCGATAAACACCTATAAATTTACATTCTACTTATTGTTTCCCACCTTTAGACGTATCGGACGAGTTTGGAAACTGCCACTGTGACAGTGACAGTTTTAGTTGACATACTCCTCTGATACGTCTAAAGGTGGGAAACAATAAATATAATATATAATGCGAGTTTATAGGTTTTTATCGCTAAATCTCCCTCCTCCACTAGTTTCATTCCTTTTTATCTCACAACTTAATTTGTTTTCCATCTTTTGCGTTATTTTACCGGTTATTGGTGCGCTCATCACTGTATATCATTAAAATGACATACGATAAATGTCATTAAAATATGGATATGTATAACCATAAACATAAATAAAATATAATTAAGTGACCTCAAGGGTCGTTTGAACTATTTTAAATACACAGAAGATTTTAAATTTGTACTTATAAGATATTCTGAGTTTTTGAAGCGTGACATTTTGGAAATCTCATTTTTAAACAAAACTGAACATTATTATGTAATAAAAAAATGTGCAAGTTCCCTATTGATGAAAACTGTGTATATGTGAATCCAATATACCTATGGTTCATACAGTATAAATACGTTGCACGTCATCCTCGTCATAGCAAGTGACGTCACATGATACCAACACAAAATATTTAAGTCGTAGGTCTGTTCGTTCTTAGAATCTTTTAGCCAACTACACAGGAATTACAGCCACTAGACATATTTTATGATATACGCCTAGAAATAATATATGAAGATTTCTATTATGTAAACTTAAAGAAATACACCATAACTTGTCTCATTTAATTTTTATAAGTGGATTATAAAGCGTTTTTATGAAGCACATTTGTCCGGATCACAATTTAACTGTGATCGAACGAAGGTGACATTTTGGCATAAATTGTTAACACTCATTTGACAGTTGGATTGTAGACACTTCAGATTTGTTTTTATTATTTACTATAAATATTTGTTTTATGATATTTATTGTTTTTATTATTTACTTTAACGTACGATTATTACTTAATTCTTGTTTTCTAGTTCTAATGTTTTTAATTATTTACATTGAATATTAATTTGTTTTGTTGTATTATCCATTTCTGCAATAGTTATGTGATATATTTGATTTAAAATGAATTCAGAAATTTGTTTGTAATTTGGCAACAATGTCAACTTAGATCTCTGACGTAGATAATGACGTGCAACGATATTAATGTATGGGCCATTCCACGAACATACGCCTGTTTTGGATTACTTCGACAACGAATGTTTTACTGTGCAACATAAGAATTACGAAAGTATTTTGCTCTAATAATTACTCCAATAAACATCAATGTGATTTGCAATTTACTTTCGTTCGCTTCTTATTTTGCACAGTAAAATATTCGTTGTCGAAGTAATCCAAAACAGGCGTATGTTCGTGGAATAGGGTATATGTGATGAATAGTGGCGCAAAACTCGCAAATGGTTTACAAGATATTTGTTGTACAACTAGTTTCGGAGTCAACGACTTGCACCTTATCCTCAAGCCCAAAAAACCAAAAACTATAAAACAACACAGATACAACAATAAGTATCTTTAGTATGGTAATGTACCGACTGATGATGATTGCTTGTAAAGTTTAAAAATATTTACATATCAGTACTAGATGTTGTTTTTAGAAGTTAACTTAAACGGTGCATTCATGTAGCTCGTTATTCGACAAAAGAAGAATCCAAACTATGAGTATGAGAATAATATAGATCATCTTTTAGTACATAGATAATTTCATTGACTCCAGTAGGATTTGATTTCACGACTACATGCACTAATGTCTTGCCAAGAAGCTCTCTATCCTCGACGCATCCCCCCAAATGGCGTCTTGTAGCCTGTTGAGGGCTAATTATAGACGGAGAGGCAGCGCTGAAAAATCTCTTTGAATTTACTAAAGCTAAATTTTTCACAGTTGATTACTGTGATTGTGTAGAGAAACATACTGCGGTCGGTCAAGCGAAACGTAGAACAGGGGTTACTGAGTGGGTATCAAAGTTGCTTTCCTACGAAGGTAATTAAATCCATTTACCAGGGCTGAAAATCAGTACACACATTCTAAATTGAATATAAATAAAAGTTATTATAGTCGGTCAGCTGTATGACGAGACAGAGCCGGTCGGTCGGCCCCAATGAATATATAGGGCTATTCACCATATTTTGACCCTCTTGTAAACTGCTTTATTTACAGAATTAGAAAAAAATGTAAAATATAAAAGTTATTAGATTTTTTAATTATGATTTTTTGACATATATATCGTACTAGTGACGTCATCCATCTGGGCGTGATGACGTAATCGACTATTTTTTAAAATAAGAATAAGGATCGTGTGCTAGCTCATTTGAAAGTTTATTCAATTCTCTATACAGTACTATAAACATTAAGATCATTATTTATACAGGGTGTCCAAATTTTTTTTTTAATTATTAATAATAAATTTAATTTAAAAAAATTTTTTGGACACCCTGTATAATTAATCATGTTATATTACTGAATAGGGAATTGAATAACCCTATTCCCATTAAAAAAAAATAGTCGATTACGTCATCACGCCCAAATGGATGACGTCACTAGTACGATATATACAGTATGTAAATCGTTCAGCTGGATATAGGGAATATACATTTAGAGAATTGTGGCAACTACGCTAAGTTGTGTTAGTTGCAGCTTCTGTTCGAGTAAGTACGAGTTTTTGGTGCATTAGAGCGGTTAGGGTTAGAACGAATAGAATGAGTGACTGTTGAAGCAAGGCTGTCCATAAATAAATAAAAAATAAAGTTTATGATTGATGGGTTAATAATTTTACTGTAATTTTAAACATATTTTTTATTTAAAAACTAATTTCAAAACTAAACAATTTTCTCATTCCGTTAGGCCAAAAATTTTGTCATATTTTGACGTTTATTTTTGTGTCAGTCAAACTCAGTTGCCACAAGTATCTCAATATAATACAATGCATGTATTTATGTATCTAAATATATACAATGTATGTTCCCTATGTCCAGTTGAACGATTTACGTATGTCAAAAAATCATAATTTAAAAATAGAATAACTTTTGTATTTTACATTTTTTTCTAATTCTGTAAATAAAGCAGTTTACAAGGGGGTCAAAATATAGTGAATAACCCTGTACATTCACTTGGGCCGACCGACCAGCTCTGTCCCGTCATACAGCTGACCGACTATAATCACTTTTATTTATGTTTAATTTAGAATGTGTGTACTGATTTTCAGCCTTAGTAAATGGATTTAATTACCTTCGTAGGAAAGCAATTTTGATACCCTCTCAGTAACCCCTGTTCTACGTTTCACTTGACCGACCGCAGTATGTTTCTCTAGTCTAAGACATGAAATACAATTTGCACTGCATGATCATCTCAAAAGGGCATGAGCATTTGAATGAATTCTTCCAGCCCTGTGTTCGATCTCATATTCTTGTAATCGTACTAACCATCTTGTTATCTGTCCCTCTAGATTACGGAAGTGTAGGTGCCATTTTAGAGCGGTGCAATCCGTTCGAAGAAGGAATTTTCTGCCATACAAGGGTTTATGGAAATGTCCGTAAGTCTTCACTACGCCTAGTAATTCTCTCCTGGTATCGCAATAGTTTATTTCTGGTTTCGACAAGACTTTACTGACATAGCGATGACTTTTTCTTGTCAGTCCTGGATGTATGAGATAACATTCTGCCTGTCTCCGGTAGCTTAAAATTAGTGCACTGATCAGAGCCATTTGTAGTTGTTCGAAAGCTTTTTGATACTCTTCACCTGATGAATATTATTTGCCTTCTTCTGTCAACTTTGTTAAGGGCTTGGCGATGTAGGCAAATTCTTTGACAAATCGTCGGTAATATGTACATAGACCAAGGAAACTTCTAATTTCATGCTTATCTTTTATTATTCGCCAATTCTTGCTGGCATATTTTGAGGATCAGCTGTTATACCATTACTGTATACTATACAAGATGTTCTAAGTACTTAATTTTCTCGTCGAAACATGGATATTTCTTCGGACTTGGCTGCCCGCTATCGTTGAATGACTACTGTCAGATTCTTGGCATGGTAGACCTCTTAAAACTGCGCCCATTAATCTTTCAAATGTAGCAGAAGCATTACATAAACAAAAAGGCATAACCGTAAACTGCCAAAGCTATGATCCAATCGAGAGTGCGGTTTTCTTCCTATCAGCTGGCTCCATGTCTACTTGCCAATATCCACAGGTGAACACTTTGGTATTACGAAGACTCTGCAAAAGGTTCGAGAACTGTTCCATTGGGTGAACTGTAAAGATGATGTAAGAAGATAGTGCCGGAAATGTGAACTTTGTACAACCGGCAGTGGTCCAATTGGTAATACCCAATAAAGACAATACCCATGAAGTATGTTGGTGGTTTTACCAAAAGAGTAGTAATCAACATTGCAGGTCCATTTCCAGAAACATATGATGGAGGCGAACCTGGTAGCCATGGATTATTTTACAAAATTAACTGAGGCATATGGTAAGAACTTTTTAAATAATTATTCAGCTGCTTTGTTGTTCCTTTGGAGATTGACTCCGATCAAGGGATGACTTTGAGTCAACCCTCTTCCAAAACGTTTGTAAATTGATTGGTGCCAATAAGACCAGAACGACATCCCTGCTTCCTCAATTATTTGGAATGGTCGAAAGGATGAACCGAACAATGGTCAAACACCTGTTCAAAGTTATATCCGAACATCAGAGAGATTGGGACCAGCACATTCATTTATTCTAATTGGGATCGGCTGTGAATGAAACTACAGGCCAGACCCCAACTTGCGTGAAATTGGGTCGTGAACTTCTTTTGCCCTACGACCTAAAGTTTGTCTGCAGACCTTCTGAAGATCATGTTGCGAACGAAGAATAAGTCGGCCGTCTGAAGTTAAGAATGAACAACATTCATGAACTTGCCCGACAATATATCCAGATAGCCAATGACAGATTGAAAAATAAATATGAAATATGATTCTCGATGTAAGATTAATGACTGGTTGCACCAACAAATCCTAAGCTCTAGTTTATCCCAGCTCAGTTTATAGATAGGGCCGTTTTAAGTCTCAATTACGTTGCACCATAATTTTCTATTCTTATCTATGCAATCCACGTGGCAAGCTGAAAATTTATCTAATACTGAATGGTGCAGCGCATATGTATCGTAAGCTGAGCTTAAGGCACATCTTAAGCTTAATATCTGTTGATGCAACCAGGCATTGTTTGATTGTTTGTCTTTATAATCCACAACGTCGTCGAGGCTTAGTGTAACAAAGCATATTTTCGACGTATCCCGTATAGTGTGTCACAATTTGGCTGTTATTAGTTTTAAGTTTTGAAGATAATATTAGAACTGTCAAGATAACTTCGACAAAATAAATGTTTTGCATTTGATTATTCTTCTATGCAATAACAAGCGGCACAAATGTACCAGTTAAGTCAGTTACAATTTTTTTACTAAACCCCTGGATGAATGAAGCGGCAATAAATTGTATTGTTATTCACGTTTGTATGGATACAAAATATTACTGCCAAGAAACATATTCGATTTAGAACATTTGCTGTGCACACGGATTAAAGATAGATCTCAGAAAAATTAATAAAATTTAAGTATCAACTAACCCTTCAAGAAAAAACTTGGTGAAAGAGAATATGACTGCCAATTCAACAATTTATCAATATTATCATCTTAAATATTTTGTTAATTCTGGTAATACTCAAAAAAATTATTAGAAAATATTTTTTTAAATATGCCCACCTTCCTCACGGTACAAAAATTTAAACACACAGACTAATCCTAAAATTAACGTATTCTATTACAAGTTTTTTAAGACACTGTGTAAACCCAGTTTCACACACTAAGAATTTGAACGTGCGGTCGCTAGAACGCACGATGACATTGCAATAGTGGCTCGAGCAATCCTATGGTACCTTTCTCATTACACGGCAGTTCGGTGAAGTCGCCGTGTAATGTGAAAGTTACCATGGCATTGCTCAAACCACCATTGGAATGTCGTCACGTTCAAATTCTTATTGTGTGAAACTGCGCTTATTGTACTATCTATCAAGAAATTAGAATTGGCAATAGGAATTTCATATAATCAATTTTACTATCAGCTAAGATTAGTCGTAAAAATCAGTCTGAAAATTGAATAAATAGAAACCACATTATTAGAGAGTTTTTAAGCCCCTTTTCAGTGACGTAAACCGTTATACGTTATTCTGCACATGTGCATTAACATAAAAATAACGGATTACTTTAATAGAGAGTTTTTAAGCCCCTTATTTCAGCAACGTTAAACGTTATACGTTATTCTGTTCATGCGCATTAACTGAAAAATAACGTATTACTTTATTAGCGAATAAGGTATCCCCTTATTTAGGTAGACATAAGGTTCGCGTTATTAAGGGATTACGTATGTGTAAGATTGCCAAATATCATATATCTAAATCATAAAAAACGAAAAAAAAAAGTCATACGAGCTGAACCAAAGACAACTAGAATAAAAAAAAAATAATAATCTGCTTGGCAACCCTGGTAGAAAAATCTAAATAACACCATTTCTTGAGAAATCTGACACTTGACTGAATTCATACTGAATTGTCTTGTTAAACTTAGGATGGATGTTTTGCGTTCCTAAAGTAAATTGTCTTTGGTGAACGTCTTAATACATTTTCTTCCATTATGGCAAATAATTCAATAATAGTCATTTATGTAGGTACCAAGTCAGTAAAGTTACTCTTTATGGAACGAGTCTGATATTATGAGCATAGCGAGCGAGGCGAATAACAGACGAGTTCGATAAAGAGTCTGGACTGACGTGGTGCATACAAAATTTTATCGCCAACAATTTGACATTGGTTTTAACACTTACTTACAATTTACAATTTAAAAACTTTTTAAATTTTAGACGTCATAATTTCATGACAGCGATGACAGATAACTTTTGCAAGATGGCAGCTTTCGATTTTTAATCGATAGTTATCAATATTGAATAATTACTAAATCGGTAAAGTTTTAATTTATTTTATATGAATATAATTATAAAATACTACAAAATTTTCCATTTTGATATAAATTTAATTGATAATATCGCCTATTGTGTACAATATTTTTAATAATTAAAGTAAATAAATTTTAAGTTCACTCAAATACTCGCCATTCGATTACTGCCATCGGCCACTTACATTAAATCTCGATTAATTTGATTAATCGCGGCAGGTAAAGTAAAATTCTTCTTTCAGTACAATAAAGTGCTAGTTACTGTCGCAAATGAGTACAATAATGAATGACTTTAGTGACGGTTGGCGATAAAATAAGTTATAGCAGACAACTGCCGTTTTATAGGTTACGCTTGCCAAATGTCAAGTAACGTTAATCTGTGTGCGTATTTCTGAAAGGATTGAAAAACTATTTTAAGTAAACACGTTATCCCTTATTTACTACTCAGTGCGCATGACAAGTATAACGTTTTACGTTTAACGTACGTCAAAAAGTAGAGGGTCTAAAAGCTGTCTATTAGCAGATAAGGTATTTCCTTATTCAGGTGTAAATAAGGGTCACGTTATTAAGGGATTACGTATTTGTAATATTAGAGAGTTTTTAGACCCTCTACTTTTTGACGTACGTTAAACGTAAAACGTTATACTTGTTATGCGCATTGAGTAGTAAATAAGCGATAACGTGTTTACCTAAAATAGTTTTTGAATCTTTTCAGAAACTACTCACACAGATTAACGTTAATTGACATTTGGCCAACGTAACCTATAAAAACGGTAGTTGTGTGCTGTGACCTATTTTATTGAATTATTTTGCCATAATGGAAGAACATATTGAAAATGTATTAAAACCTTCACCAAAGACAATTTACCACTTTAAGAACACCAAACATCCATACCACCCATACCAAATTTAACAAAACAATTGAGCCAAGTGTTAGATTTTTCAAATTCTAACAGGGTTGCCAAGCAGGTTATGTTATATGTTTATTAAGTGATAGTTTAAAAAAAACAAATTTTTATTACAATTTTATACATCGTTACTGCATCATTACTATATTTTTTATTCTAGTTGTCCTTGGTTCAGCTCATATGACTTTTTTCGTTTTTTGTGATTTAGATATATGGCATTTGGCAATCTTATAAATACGTAATCCCTTAATAACGTGAACCTTATTTCTACCTAAATAAGGGGATAACTTATCCGCTAATAAAGTATGTAATACGTTATTTTTTCTGTTACTGCGCATGAGCAAAATAACGTATAACGTTTAACGTTTCTGAAATAAAGGGCTTAAAAACTCTCTAGTGCCAAGTGCCATATATCTAAATCATAAAAAACGAAAAAAAAATCATATGGGCTAAACAAAAGGTAACTATAATAAAAAATATTGTAATGATGTATGAAATTATAATCCAAATTTGTTGTTTTTTTTAAACGATCAGGTAATAATCAGATAATATATTCCGCTTGGCAAATCTGTTAGAATAATTGAAGACCTATTTACAAAAACAACATAACTGTATGTTTAAGATTTCTGTAATTTGTTAGTGTAAAAACCTAATTTTTATGAAGAATTTGGAAATTTTAATGATTTTATTTATAAATATTATAGATACATATATCTATAAATAATATCATTAAAATTTCCAATTCTTTCATAAAAATTGTATTTTTACACTAAAAAATTACAGAAATATTAAACATACAGTTATGTTGTTTTTTGTAAATAGGTCTTCAATTTTCTAAATTACACAACTTCTTGAGAAATCTGACACTTGACTGAATTGTCTTGTTAAGAATTAAGCCTCTCATCACATTGTGATATATTAGTTCTCCGTGTCTTCGTCGACTTAATATATTTTCAATATTTTCTTCCATTATGGCAAATAATTAAAATAAAATAGGTTATAGCACACAACTGCCCTTTTATAGGTTACGTTTGTCAAATGTCAATTAACATTAATCTATTTTAGCGTAGTTTCTGAAACAATTCAAAAACGATTTTAAAAACGTTATTCCTTATTTATTACTCAATGCGCATGACAAGTATAACGTTTTACGTTTAACGTCCTTCAAAACGTAGAGGGTCTAAAAACTCTATTAGAAACTAGAAAATAATGCTTTTGGGTGGTGAGATGTTCTGTTAGAGTGCTGGAAATCTCTAGATATATGTTAAGGAACTCAGCAAACTAATAGAATATTAAATTTAATTCTTTACCCTATTCTTATATTATAGTATTATTTTAAAAATAAAGATATGACTATATTCAATAATTATTTGTGTGCTAATTTAAGTGGTGCTATAGTATGCTAATAAAGCTAAACATACGTGAAAGAAAACTTCATTGGGCAATATTAAATTAAGACATTTCATTTCCACAGATCAAATAAAAGGGGCTCTGGACAGAAGTAATACATATACCATCGTGTTTGTAAGCGTGGGAGACTCGAATTGGTGTCCTCTACAGGGTAATTGATTAGTAGGGTAAAGCTCAATAGCTCCGCTATAGTAATAGATAGCAATAAAAGTTAATAACAAAAATTTTAGCCACCTTTGAGCTTCACATTACAAAATTAGTTAGAATGTTACAGGGTGTTGGATAACACAGTGGCAGACCAAACTTATGTTTTTTTAAATGGAACACCCTATATTTTATTTTAAATTCGAAATCCTGTTAATTTCTCCATCACAAAAATATAAAAGTTTAATTAAATTTTAAGTAATTTTATTTGCAGTTTATATACGAATAATATATTATTAAAAGTGGCTTGTACCACTTGAACCTAACTTCAACCCGTAAGTAATGAACTATTACTCACAGGTAAAGTAATTCTAATCTATTCAAAAATAGTAAATAATGAGCATGTTATTAAACGGTCGTAGAAGAAATATATTTACTACGTTAATAGTATAATATATGTAATGTGTATTTTGCGTTTGAGTATAAGTGTGTACGTATGTGTATGCATGACGTCTTAGCAAGACTACTGAAATTATAAAAAGCATCAAGCAGAGAAAGCTGGAGTACTTCGGACATGTAATGAGAGGTCCCAAATATAGGTTGCTACCAAATGTTATGCAAGGAAAAATAGCAGGCAAACGCAGTCCAGGACGAAGAACTTTATGGTTGAAGAACTTGCGAGATTGGTATGGTGTTGATACAAACATGTTATTTAGGGTGGCAGTGAATAAAATTAAGATAGCATAGTACACTTCGCAGCCTTACACCTAAAGGTAGAAAGGCTTAGGACTAAGTAAGTAAGTACACTTCGCGCCATAAAAAACTGGTACAACTCTTATAACCGAAAATCGTGTTTTTCAAGTTGTGTAAGTTGGTCTTGTCACAATGTCATTCTAATTTCTAGGGCAACGTTGCCAGTTCAACGAAAATATTACATCAAACCAGCTAAAAGCAGGGCTGTGCGACAGACCGCAAGTCTTTAGTAAGTATACTAAAAACTAAAACAACATCGAGTATTCTCGATTAGTCAGTCACAATTATTTAAACATGCATCCTAAAAAATTCTCCTATTAATTTTGTAATTTTCCATCATTTCAATTCCCTTACATTAGTTCGTGTTTAATTATAATTTATGACAGATATGACAGATAATAAATCTAGATATGACTTTAGATTATTATGTTTAATTTCAAATCGAGAGGTGTGATTGGTTTCTCGTAAAGTATTCGCGGTGTGCAAGTACTTGGAAGGGATACGCGAAACGATCGTGCGCGAATAGCGAAGAAATATTGCAACTTTCTTAAATAATTCATATTGTCAACTGAAATTGTCAAATTGACGTACATTTCATACCTATTGTCATTTAAGAAGAAAAATTATATATTGCTTCACAATATTGATATGATATGCAATTATTATATAAAGGTAAATTTAATTAATTGTATTTTGCTTGCAATGCTGCATTCTAATAACTAATTTTATTTACTACATACAATTGTTTACGTTTGAATAACACAACCTAAATCTTATTTTTTCTGCTTATTATTTTTTTTGGACTATGGCCTTGACAATTATCCAGTAACCAGGACCATATGATTGGCCAATATAATTAAAAGTGCGAATAAAAGTTCAGAGCGTAGAAATAGGTGTCGCTTTTCCGAACTTGCACGGTCCCAATAGCACAAAACTGTATCCAGTTGTGGGATACTAGAATAAATAAAACACACTGGAAAAATTAAAATTTGAAATTAATACAAAATGAACAACTTTTACACTGAACAAGTGTGAAATTTAAATATATGTATTACAATAAAATTCGAAACTGCTAAAATATTAATATTTTGCCATAGCTCCATTATTATTAATCACTGCTTGTAATCTTCTGGGCAATGAGTTAATGAAATTTACTGCTAAGTTTTCATCTTCGGCCAAGCTCATGGCATCGTTAAAAATTTCTTCTTCTCTTCATTTGAATGGCCTTAGCTGCCAGGGCTATCCGGCCAGGATCCGTGAATATAGACTTGAATATTCAAGAGCCGTACCTGAGGTACATCTGGGCTTAAGCTCATAGCTCCTGAATCTGAAATAATTAAGAGATAAAAAAAAACTTTGTAATTGTTTATAAGTTCCATAACTAAAGTTCTACTATTAATGGTCTAGTACTACCACACAAAACCGCACTAAGCACATGCATTGCAAGCAAGCATAAAGTCTAAAGTTTTTAAGCAAGCTACACACGAGTCTTTGTTGATGTTAAAAACTTTTGCACTGCGATTAATGTCTTTGAGTTTAAATTTTTAAACAACACATCAGTTAATGTCGGATCACCTTCTAGTTCCCTTCTAAGCAACTGAGACTCTCTTTGGAACCTAGTACATTCCAATAAAACATGTTGTAAAGTTCCTACACTAAAAATTTACTTTGAAAATTTACGTTAAAAATGATGACGTTGACCAACTTGTCAAATCTGACTGATGTCGAGTTATTAAATAAGTCATCGAGGACTGGACCTAGTCCGCTCTATACAATGTGGATTTTTTAAGATTAACCCAATCATTTCTCTGGTTATTAAATTTATTAGATACGGTTTTTTGTTGTTAATGATAAACGTAATACCTCTCTAATAACTTTATACAATTTTGAACGTTATTTTTTGTATTTAGATTTAGTGCAATTCCGTTGTCTGTGATGGCAAGAACGCCGTGATTCACGAGCCATTGTGTCCAGTCTGAACACAGGTTTACATTGGGAAAAAAAGTGTACCAGTTTTTTATGACGCGGAGTGTACATGAGTACTATAGTACATAAAACATAGTACATGAAGAAGAAGAAGAGGAAGAGAATTTATTCTTCTTCTTAAGGTTCTATCTTCTATCGAAGGTTGGATACCAACATGGCAATTCGTATTTTACTTACAGCAGCTCTATTTAGTTGGTTAGAGCTCAGACTACACCATTCCCTTAGATTTCATAACCAGGAGGTTCGTCTTCTTCCTACATCTCTTTTACCTTTGGTTTTACTTTTCATTTTTTATTCTAATGACACTTTAAAACATCGGATTCGGAAAAGAAATCATATTTCTATGACACTGGGAGGGCAAGGTATGGAAGGGAGGGAAGGTATGTAGCACAAATATTTCATTTCACAGGATAATTTCAAAATATTCCATATTTTTGTCCACGAGTTAACGAAAAACACTATAAAGCGTTTCACGTTAAGAACGAAACGTTGCGTAGATAGGGCCACGTATTTCTTATGGACGATAGAAGCGCGCCGATGCCGCTTCAATCGTATCGAGAATAAATCGTATATCGGCAAACTAGTAGCAACAAGTGTTTTGGCAACACTGATCTGCATAAACCAAACTTTCCGTTCTTAACGTGATATAAAGTATAATGATAAGCTTTATTCTTTGTCGAAAAGATTCTTGTCTCTAATGGCCCTTATAATTTTCTTTAATAACACGTGATGTATATTCCGTTGCATTTACTATCATTGTTTTTTGTAACTGACCTCGTGACTGGCTGGGCCAGCATGGGCAGGATAGTTATATATTTTTAAGTGTCAGTACATAGCTTTGACTTTATTTGTGTCAAGTCAAATGGGTCATTCAATAATAAGAAACCCTTATTAGAGCGGGCTGTATCGTCGCCCCGTTAGCAAAATCATTCCGATTCGATTTTTTTGTACAAACTTACTCAAAAAGAGGACCTTATAACAAATCCACAGGGTGCCAGGGGGTGCCGTGGTCGAAAAATTGTTTAAACAATTTTTTTTAACATTTACAAATTTTTTTTTATTTCGAATAAATTTTTTGTAGATAATTTGGGTCATTCTGAACAAAAAAAGGTCTCTTGTCATTTTTCTCTAAAATTGATTTTTGTCGAGTTATACGCGATTTACAATTTGAAAAATGCGAAAATAGCGATTTTCAAGGCTTAATAACTCGATTAAAAATTATTATTATGAAAGTCAAAAAGTGACCAAATCAAAGTTTAAGACACCTCCTGCAAGAGTCTGTAGAAATTTTTTGTCATTATTTTATTACAAAGCTGTTATTTTTAATTATTAATAATTAGCGCTATAGTACAGGCTGTATCGTCGCCTTTGTTATTCGCGGAGTGCAAGTACTTGGAAGGGGAAACGAGAAACGACCCTGCGCGAGTCGCGGAGAAATATTGCAACTGTCTTAAATAATTCATATTGTCAATTGAAATTGTCAAATTGACGTATATTTCATACCTTCTGTCAATGAAGCAGAAAAATTATATATTGCTCCACAATATTGATATGATATGCAAGTATTATATAAAGGTAAATTTAATTAATTTTATTTTGCTTGCAGTACTGCATTTTAACTAATTTTATTTACTACATACAATTGTTGACGTTTTCACAACATAACCTGAATCTTATTTTATCTTCTTATTATTTTTTTGGACTATGGCCTTGACAATTATACAGTAACCAGGACTAATATAATTGGCCAATATAATTAAAAGTGCGAATTTTAGTATAGAGCGTAGAAATAGGGGTCGCTTTGTCGAACTTGCACGGTCCCAATATTAGCGAAATTATTTCGATTAGATTTTTTTTGCACAAAGTTATTCAAAAATAGGTCGTTATAACAAATTCACAGGGTGCCGGGTGGTACCTTGGTCAAAAAATTGTTTAAACAATTTTTTTAAACAAATTCACAAAAATATTTTTTTCACTTCGATCAAATTTTTTTTTTTGATAACTTGGGTCATTCTGAGCAAAAAAGGTCTCTTGTGATTTTTCTCTAAAATTGATTGTTGTCGAGTTACACGCGATTTAAAATTTGAAAAATGCGACAATAGCCTTTCAAGGCTTAATAAATAAGCCTATCGCGTATAACTCATCAACAATCAATTTTAGGGAAAAAATCACAAGAGACCTTTTTTGCTCAGAATGACCCAACTAAAAAAAATTTGTTCGAAGTAAAAAAATTATTTTTGTGAATTTGTTTAAAAAAAATTGTTTAAACAATTTTTCGACTACGATACCGCCTGGCACCCTGTGGATTTGTCATAAGGACCTCTTTTTGAGTAACTTTGTGCAAAAAAATCTAATCGCAATAATTTCGCTAACGGGGGCGACGATATAGCCTGGACTATAGCGCTAATTGTTAATAATTAAAAATAACAGCTTTGTAATAAAATAGTGACAAAAATTTCTTCAGGATCTTGAAGGAGGGGTTTTAAACTTTGCTTTGATCACTTTCTGACTTTCATAATATAATTTTTAATGGAGTTATTAAGCCCTAAAAATGGCCATTTTCGCATTTTTAAATTTTAAATCGCGTATAACTCGACAACAATCAATTTTAGAGAAAAATCACAAGAGAACTTTTTTTGCTCAGAATGACCCAAATTATCTAAAAAAAATTGTTAGAAATAATATTGATTTTTGAATTTGTTTAAAAAAAATTGTTTAAACAATTTTCCTACCGCGGCACCTCCCAGCACCCTGTGCTTGTTAGAAAAACCTCTTTTTGAGTAAGTTTGTGCAACAAAATCGAATCGGAATAATTTCGCGAAACGGGGGCGACGATACAGCTCGGTCTATATCATGATGTATTAAAATTGTTATATATTTTTGTAGAAATATTTTAAGTTTATTTTCTATTTACTTTGTTTGTCCCTAGAAGCAGTATCTTACATATTTATTCATGTGTATAAATATAGGGATAAGAAAAACATACGTTACAAATACATTTAAACATGTTAGATTAACGTGCAAAAATAATATATTTGTATATTTCTGAATGTATAAAAATAAGTATTGATTAATTGTAAAAATATTTCACAATACGTTTTCGGCAAACAGTACAATTAAATATAAAAAAGTGTTTATTGCGTTTAATTTGTCCTTTCCTATCTCGATTAAGAACGTAGACGCAAAATTTGTGGCCAATGCTTTTTATATACATTCATTTTTTTCGAATTATAAACAAACTTAAGTATTTTTAAAAAATTAAACGCAGAATGAAAGATTACATTATTACCGAGGGTCGAAAGTTCTTGAAAACTTCTATGTTTATTTTAATAAGTTACAGGGGTGAAAAGGAAGAGAAAATTGAGTGTGATTTTTAATTTCAAATATTTCCTTCAAAAGAAACTTTTTGTTTATTCTAAGGGACTTTGTGGCGCCCCAAAGTTGACAAGTTTTTAAAAAAGATGTTTTAAAAAATTATTTTTTCCTAACTGTAATGGGAATCAAGAAGAAACCCTGCGGCAATTAATCACAAACAAGTGGCAGATTTTTTGGTATGGGTTTCATTTAAGGCAATTGTCCATTTTTTAATTGCAGGGTGTTAAATTTTAAAACATTTTTATACCATCGGTACCGCTTATGCTAGCCTAAAAAAACTTTCAGCGATTACTCGTGTACAAACAAGTGTTATTTATAAATTTGTATAATGCACCCCATATTTTCCCTGGAACCACCCCAAAAAAGGAGAATTTAAAGAAAATATGCAAAGATTTACTTTGAGCCACCACTTTGGCTTTAGGGTGCAAAGAAAGTAAAATATGCATAGGTAATAACGTGTAGCAGTGTATTTTTTTATTTGCTATAGGTACGTTATCAATAAAATGAACAGGTGACGAAAAAAAAAAATAAAAACTGAAGCCCGCCAAAGTATTTCTGAGGTTTACGGCGCCACTGTGCCGTAACGGTTGCTTATTCGAAAAAAAATTATAGGACCTTATTTGTAGAGCAAATAGTGGTCTTTAATTCTGTAAGTGTAAGTTTTGTTTAAAAAAAATGCATAGGTAATGAGAAACTCGTAAAAACATGCTCGCCAAACTTATTTTCAGGGATAGGGGTAGTTTCCGCAGGGATGTTGCAATAACCATATATACAGTTTGAAAAATGAAAGAATGCCCATGAACGATCATATCAAGCACATATTTTGGATTTGCTGCCTTTTTCTATAAATAACAAACGAGAGAGATAGATTATTAAGTGTTGTCTACTAAGCAAAAACGTTATCCAAGACATACGCAGTTACATATTTATAATTGACCGAGTGAGACGGCGATACAATTGTTCAACGTAGTTATATTAATTTAGTAGAAAATTTAAACTCACACTTATTGACTATTTCTGTACTTCTAATGTCATTCTTAGAAAAACATTCAACATCAGTAGAGATAATGATTGTATAAACTACTATTCGAGTAATCGTGCTGGTCAACTATAATCTGACAGATTCAATTTCTGTCACTTTGACAGTGAAACTGGGTTAGGTTCGGTAGAGTTTATAAATTTTAATAATCAGTCGTATTTACTTGAATAAACTCGGTTCTTTTAAAAACTATTGTGATATTATATTGTATTTTTGGTTTGGTAAGTATTTATTTAATTATAATACGTCAATAACATTTGTAAGTAATCATCTGTCAATATGGTTAACTTCTGTCTATGAGTTTACCAAACGTGTACATATTACTCTGACTTTTCAATCATAGTGTATGAAATTACATTACCTATATTTTTACGAATGTACATTTATTTGCAGATAATGTCTGGAAAATGATCTGAATTCATTAAGTTTACTTTCATTTTAATCACTTAATGCAGCTGACATAAACGACATTTTTTAAATTCCTGTTACTATTTACGTCCACTGGCAACTTTAACATGGAGAAATTCATAATACTATATTTGCTTACTCATTATTTTTGTACATATTATTAATCTATATATATCAGTAAGTATCAAGCATCGAAACTAAACGGACGTGTTGGCTCTCCGTATATATTTACATTCAGTTTTTCAGTACTGTAAATAAATGCTATTAATAAACAATTAAAGTTGATAAAAGGTTGATCTCATTCGAACCTTTGAGGAGACAGCTTTTTTCTCGTGTCTAATAAAATTTAAAAGTAATAAAATAGCAATTAGTGATACTGCCAGCATTTTAGGTAAGAAATAAAAACTCCATTTTAAATAATATAAAACAAAAATAATGATCATTTTTATTGTGTATATAATCAATAAGCAATAAAATGCAAGGAACCAGTGGTGGCGGTTACCAAGCAAATTATATTATTCCAAACGTTACTACAAACCAAAATCAACCCTACTCGCACAATGGATATCCCCAGCAGTTTCAAATACATCCTAGTAACGTGTTTCAAAATTTGAATGATCCAAACCAACATTTACAATATGGTTTGCAACAACCGATGGAAATACAAAATGGACAAATCTCCGATCAGCCGGCATACCAGAGTACATCATCGTCTCAAACTGGAAATATACGCAACATAGGAAAGAATCAACACCTTAATAATACTTCTAGTCACTCCATCGAAGTTTCTTCGCCAAACCAAGATGGAGAAAATGGCGATGTAGATACAATTAAACACTATGAAATATACGAACCAAATGAATTCCAAACAGTAGAATCATAGGCGTAACCAGGATGATCCTAAGGGGGGGGGGTTAACTACTGAAAAGGGGGGTTACAACTACAGGAAGGTCTGTGAGGGGTATGGTGTTAAGCGTATAGAGCTCAAAGTCGATCCCAATGGGGGGGGGGATTATAACCCCCAAAACCACCCCCTGGTTACGCCTATGAGTAGAATCGTATAAAGGAAAACGGAAAAGAATAAACAACAGTCCAACGAACCAAGCAAAGGCAAAACCACGCATCGAAGAAAATAATACTGTCAAAATAAATAATCATTTTGAAGTATTAAATGAAATCCACGATGAACAAGAAGAAAAAGAAAATGATGTTCCTGTCAAAAAGGAAAAAATTCCACCATTTATTTTATACGGAGTTACCAAAGAAGTCCAAAAACTTTTAGGCTTAATAAAATCAGCAACAGTGGATTTTACTTACAAATTACTAACGAACAATAATATGAAAATTCAACCAAACACAGTTGAGAGTTATAAATTAATTAAAGAAACCCTGGATGCTAACAAAATAGTACGGCATACCTACAAATTACCGGAGGAAAAACTATACAGAGTTGTGCTAAGGAATCTTCATCATAGTACTCCGCAAGGTGATATAATAGATGTCTTAAAAAAACAAGGACATAACGTTAAACACCCAATGAATGTAAAAAATCGGGCAACAAATGAACCACGTGATCTCTTCTTCATAGATTTAGAAAAAAAGCAAAACAACAATGATATATATAAAATAGGAACTCTGTTAAATGCAGTAATTCGATTTGAAGCCCCAAGGAAGAAACAAACTATAGTCCAATGTAAAAGATGCCAAAATTATGGTCATACACGAAATCAATGTACACTACAATACAGATGTGTCAAGTGTGCTGGACAACACGACTACCGTAAATGTGCAAAGAAGAAAGAAGACGGAAAACCAGCAAAATGTATTCTATGTGGGGGCGCTCATCCTGCGAATTATAAAGGCTGTCAAGTCTACGTTGAATTATTAAATAAGAGATTTCCAAAGAACACGAACAACAATAATAATAAAAATGAATTCCAAAAAACCGAATCAATTTATCCATCTACATCGTAGCAATATATTGGCCCTAGACCTACGTCAAGCCCGAACCAACCAAAAACTGGATTAACATATGCACAAGCTACATCAAAAAATATAGCTACAAATGATATCTATTCATATCTAAATCAACAAAACATGTACCTGCAACAACAAAATTTATTTCTCCAACAAACTTTGGAAAAACAGCAAAAAACCATAAATGAACTTACACAAGAAATCAGAGAAGAACTCAAACATGCACTCTCTCTGAAAACAAATGGGTGAGTTACTTAAGGTAGGACTCTGGAATGCAAATGGACTAGCAAATCATAAAAACGAATTGCAATATTTCCTGTTAGAAAACAATATTGACATAATGCTAATATCAGAGACACATTTAACAAGCAACCACAACCTTAAATTTTATGGATATATAATTTATAATGCACCACACCCTGATGCTGAAAGGCACGCTAGAGCAGGTGCAGCCGTTATTATTCGAAAAGGGATTAAACACTATCACCTTGGTAACATAAAAGAGCCACACCTGCAGGCAGCAAGTATTATCATAGAAGATTGGCTTGGACAAGTAGCAATATCTGCAGCATATCTTCCACCAAACTATCCACCGAATAAAGAATCATTTACTAATTATTTTAATTCACTAGGTAATAGATTTCTTGCCGGTGCTGACTATAATGCAAAACATGTGAGTTGGGGCTCTCGACTTTCTCCACCAGGTAGAGGTAGAATCCTCTTTCAAGTGATGCAGGAACTACATCTCAAACACTTATCTAGTTACACACCTACTTACTGGCCTACTGACCCTAGTAGACTTCCGGACTGTCTTGACTTCTTTGTAAGCAAAGGTTTTGGAGAAGGCTATCTAAATATTGTACCAAATTATGAAATTGCTTCAGACCATACCCTTGTAATAGCGACGCTAAATTCAAGATTTGTTGAGAAGGAACGTCCAGCAAAACTGCACAATCATAAAACTGACTGGAATGAGTTCAGGGAAGAAATACATCAAAAAATAAACCTTAATATTTCTCTCAAAACAAAAGATGAACTTGAATTGGCAGTATATGAATTTACTACACTTCTCCAAGAAGCTGCTTGGAATGCCACTCCAAAATGTAAAGATACACATAATAAAAGAAACAATCCTATTAATATAAGAAATCAAATTAAAGAGAAGAGGAGACTAAGAAAGATATGGCAAAACACAAGGCAGCATTAAGACAAAATGAACTACAATAGAGCCGCAAGACAGCTGAAAAATACAATACTACAGCACAAAAACTCCTACATCGAAAATTATCTTCAAAATTTAACACCAACAGCAGATACCGATTATTCACTTTGGAAGGCAACCAGGAAATTAAAACGACCCAGTAAACACATACCAGCATTAAGAAATCCAGATGGCTCATGGTCGAGAACAGATCAAGAAAAAGCAGAGGCATTTGGAAAATATCTTGAAGAAGTTTTTCAACCTCTGCCCTCTGTCAGTGCTGAAGAAGATGAGGCTATCTATGAAGGTCTAGCAACAATCCAACAGCCAAGTGAGCAAATGAAGCCAGTAACAAAAAGAGATGTAAAAAATACTATTCAATATAGATTAAAAACCAAAAAAGCTCCTGGCTATGACCTTATAACAGATAAAGGTGTAATTATGATAACACAACTATTCAACGCCGCAATAAGGCTGAAAATTGTACCAACGCAATGGAAAATTGCTGATATAATAATGATCCATAAACATGGTAAACCACCTCACGAACATACCTCTTATCGTCCTATTAGTCTCTTACCGGTACTAGCTAAACTATTTGAGAAGCTATTAGCGACCAGGCTAATGAAGATAATAACTGATAATAGTCTTTTTCCGGATCACCAGTTTGGTTTCAGAGAGAAGCATTCAACAATAGAACAAGTTCATAGAGTCGTTGATATAGTAAATAAAACTTTTGAAGAAAAAAAGTACTGTTCTGCACTTTTTCTTGACGTCAGTCAGGCTTTTGATAAAGTCTGGCATGAAGGGTTGCTCTTCAAAATAAAAATTAACGTTCCTGATTCAATGTTTACTATACTAAAATCATATTTAGAAGAAAGGTACTACCGTGTCAAGCATGAAGCAGATACATCGAAAATCTACCCTATACGATCTGGAGTCCCTCAAGGTAGTGTTCTGGGTCCTATATTATATTTAATATTTACACAAATGAAAATGTAACGACTACAACATTCGCAGATGACACAGCTATGTTAGTCACAGATGAAAATCCCACAACAGCTACCGAATCTCTTCAAAGGCATATTAGGAACATTGAAAAGTGGACAAAGAAATGGCGAATAAAGATCAATGAATCAAAATCACAACATATCATATTTACAAAATGTCGTAAAATATCGCCTAATATAGAAATAAATAACAAAGCAATTCCACAAGCCGAAAGCGTTAAATACCTTGGTATGCACCTGGACAAAACTTTGACATGGAGAACACATATATGGAAAAAGCGCCAACAGTTAAATTTAAAATTTCGTAAACATTATTGGATACTGGGCAGAACATCGAAGTTGTCTATACGTAACAAACTGTTGGTATACAATACAATACTCAAACCGGTCTGGACCTATGGGATCCAGCTATGGGGTACAGCAGCAAAATCCAACATATCCATAATGGAAAGATTGCAATCCAAAGTGTTACGCTCTATAACAGACGCCCCATGGTTCGTGTCAAACAAAGACATTTATTGTGATCTAGAAGTACCTACGATCAGTGAAGTGATAGTTCAGTGCAGTGTTCGGTACATAAAACGCCTAGAAAGCCATCCAAATGCCCTGGCAATAAACTTGCTTGATAATAGTCAACAAACTCACAGACTAAAACGTAAAAATCCACTGGACCTTATTTATAAATAAGTTTTATACCTCACCGTAATTGTGTTTATATTTTAGATATATGTATTGTTTGTAAATGTAAAATGTATGTTTGTATGTAGCATATTATCGGAATGTCATGTTTGTTCCATACTAGAGGTCCAGTCATTGCACTGACCTCTCTAACGTCAATTCTTTTTTATTTCAAACCCCAAAGACGCTTATTGTTAGAATTTTTATAACTAACAGATTGCTGAATAAACGATTAAAAAAAAATCTATATCAAATAATTAATTACGGTAGTAATAGTAACATTTATCACCAATAAATATATATTATCAGAAAAAGAATAATATCACAAAAATTTTTTGACACATTCTTATGTAGCGAAAAATCGTACGGCGGGGTGGTAGTCACATCCATTTACTTTCAGTATTAACTTCGTTTAGACTTTGTTTTGACTAGAAATTTTTGATTTGATTCGTATGCATATTATCGATGGCGCATGGGTATTCTTTCATTTTTCCGACTGTATTTATGAAAAACCCTATCTATTGATGGACCATATTCCCATATGGGTCAAAAAGCAAAAAAAATTATTTTCAAGCCCCGTTTTATTTTTTTTGCTACAGGGGTTACAAGAAATCGCTTTTGGTGTCCATGCATGCTTAATAAGAACGTGCACAAAATTATATATGAATCATTTTTATAAAGGGCATGGTGTGTGAAGGATTCCAAGAAAATCACTTTCTTTATTAATTCTCCTTTTTTTTTGGGTGGTACCTACCGGGGAAAAATGGGGGTCCATTATACAAATTTGTAAATAACACCAGTACATGGGTACGCTGAAAGTCTTTCTACTCTAGCATTAGCATAAACGGTTCAGATGGTATAAACAGGGTTTTTTTAAAAAATGGGCAATTTCCCTTCAATGAAACCTATACCAAATAAATCAGAGTTTTTTCTTTATTCCCATTACAGTTAGGGAGAAAAATAATTTCTTTTAAAAAACGTCTTTTTTAAAAACTTGTCAACTTTGGGTCTAAACGGTGGGTGATGGACATATCCTGTCGGGGAATAAATTGTAGGAAATATGGTCCTCTTCATATTTCTATTAAGATAAATTTTTGCAAAACGTACAGGAAGGGCTACGCTCAGTGGCGGATCCAAGGGGGGCGATGGGGGCGATCGGCCCCCCCCTCTCAAACCAAGTGATTTATTTTTTTTTCAAACGGATAATTAGACATTTTTTATAATTACAATAATATTCGTTAAGATATAATATATTATATGAATTATAAATAAATTTTATTAGTACAGGACTAAAAACGTTCACCTCAGTCTGAAGCCGGAGTGGAGAATGGACTACAATCTTTACCTCAAACTTCGGCTCAAGCAGAGGCTGTTCAAGTATCACCTCAGGGAAATTGACCAAAGGACCACAGACCCTGTGGCGCTGAGGTAAAAAGAAGGCCACCCATCCCTCTCCAACCCCTCCCAAAACAAAGGTGAAGGTGCCCGCATCAGATGCTGTCAATAGCTCCACCTACAAAGGAAATCAGGAACCGACAGCCACCGGTGTAAGCGCCTTCACACAAGCACTTCCACGGAAGGCACGCCACAGAAGCACAAGAAGGTACGCAGCGGTGGAAACGCCACTGTCACTTCCCAAAGCTTCGTGGAAGCCTCCGTGACTGACACACCTTAGGGTCGCTATCATAGACAAGGTAAACCCGTACGGCATGAACAAACAAAAATAATTACTAAGAATAACCCAAGAAAGAAAAATACAATACTAGAGCCATGTGTTGAGAGGGGAAAGGTATGAACTACTTCAAATCCTATTGGAAGATAAAGTACAGGGCAAAAGATCAGTAGGAAGGAAGACACCAGAACTCGTGGCTATAGGACCTGAGAAGACGGTTTGACCGCTCATCCGCAGACATTTTTCGTCCAGCACTTTCCAAAGCGATAGTCGCCATTTGAATCGCCAACCTTCGAAAGAAAACGGCGCAATAAGAAGTACGGCAAGGTCACTGTAAAGCCTCTTTATGGATCTCGGAGGATGTTACTACCACAACCGACGACCCAGAAAGAGTACTACGGAGGCTAACGGCGCAAAATCCAGACATGTCAGTTGCGAGATGTTGCATTTTCCACCACGAGGTAAAAACTGATCCAAATGGACACCTGTTCGTCTTCGGAAATCGAAGATTTTCCGCAGGCTTCCAGGCTACAAACAGCGCTCTCAAAAGATCCACATTGGCATATTAACGAAGGAAAATGGAAGTAAACAACCTTGCGAAAGTGCTGAGATTCTGATGAAAACACACATCCCCGATTCTAGTGCCTCAAAAGCACCGAGATAAATGGAAGAAATAATCATACCCACACCGAATGACTGGCATCTTGCCAGAACATTAATTAGTAAGGAAATTAGTAAGATGGGCCATATAGTGCTTCATCCCTTTTAAGTCACCAGGGCCTGACGGCATATATCCAGCTCTACTACGGTGGGGACTGGATATTATTTTGCCACCCCTTGTGGGAATGATCAGAGAGTCCTTGGCTCTAAGATATATTCCTAGAGAGTGGGGAGAGGTACGTGTGGTCTTCATACCAAAACCAGATAGGATGGATTACACCCTACCAAAGGCTTTCCGACCAATTAGCCTAACATTTTTTCTCTTGAAAACGAATGAAAGGCTATGCGAGAGGTACATAAGGGATGAAGTTCTGGTTCATAACCCACTTCATCCAAATCAACATGCATACACTTGGGAAGATCTACTGATTCTGCACTGCATCAAGTAGTGGGAAGAATTGAAAGATCGCTGGACAATAAAGAATCTACCTTAGCTATATTCATAAACATTGAGGGAGCGTTTGATAAAACAATATTCCCAACCATCGCCCAACAGCTCAATATCAGGAATGTTCCCCTGGCCGTGAGCGAATGGATATTTAGTATATGCTCTCCAATAGAGCAATAAGCATAAATGTAGAAAACGTTTCGGTTAGGTAGAGGCATGCTTACGAGGGGATGTCCACAGGAGGGGAGGTGTTATCACCACTCCTCTGGAACATAGTTTTGGATACCCTGGTTAACCAACTCAGCAAAAACGGTTGAGATAGTCCTCTTCACCAAAAAAAGAAGGATCACGAGCTTAATACCCCCAAGGATTCTGAAATGCAGTCTAAACTTTTTTGAAGAGGTGAAATACCTTGGTATTACCCTTGACAGGAAGTTAACATGGAACTTTCTTAGAGCTAAAAGAGCATATATTGTCTAAGAAAAATATCGGCGAACCGTTGGACGCACTTGGGCCTTTCGCCAAGGGTGATCGTCTGGATCGACACTACTGTCATTAGGCGAATACTAACTTACGGAGCTATTGCTTGGGTACTAAAAGTTCTACAGTCAACAGCGATCAACAAACTAAACCATATTCAGCGGAGGGCTTGCGTAAATATAACAGATGCCATGAAAACAAGACGAACTGCTGCAATGGAGTTGCTCATTGGCATCACTCCTTTAAACATATATATCAAAGAGGTGACACTGATGACTATAATGTGATTGCGTTCAGTGGGTGTAAACCTAGATGTAGGAAAGGGACAATTGAGATGTCGTTTCTGGAGGGGTGAGCTGGAGGCACTACCCCTGCTACATGCAGGCCATGGAGGCGACTCAATTAAACCTACGTTTGTCTTCGACAAACCCTACAAAATGGAATCAAGATAACCTAGGGATTCAAACGTAACAAATGCATATTGCATCTACACCAATGTCTCCAAAATGGAAGAAGGCTCAGGATGCGGGATATACTCCAGATCACTGAACCTTAGTATAAAATGGGGTATGGGCAAAAATTCCAGCATAGTTCAAACGACCTGGTGATCTTTTTGGCTGGTCAACTGCAACAATCGCGGAAATTGCCAAATGTCACTCCCACACGCAAACCGTGAAAAGATGGGAAGAAGGGCCAAAATGTAGACTTGCCAAGGTAACACTAAGGGACCTTGGGAAGTCAGCATCAGAAAATTACTTGAGAATGACCAGGAAAAACCTACGCTTGACAGTTGGTCTTGTAATTGGCCATTATCAACTAAGCAAACACCTCCACACACTGGGATCAGGAAGTATGAACGAGATGACGAAACTGTCGAGCACGTGTCTGGAGTTATCGTCAATACGAGAGTATGCGTTCGGCGAGCCTTGGCCTACACCTGCCGACATGGGGGAGATGGCCCCTGGTGATTTGTCCACTTTCCTGGAAATGGAAGGATGGACAATGAGCTAAGGACGACAACCACCTGGGAGGATGTACCTACAATGGCGCATATGTGGCCTAAGTGCTGTGGGACAGAGACTCGCCCTCCCTACTCTACAGATACAGAGATAGTACAAGACTTTCCGGTGGGCCGGTAGGCTAAAACAGGTCGGTATATTTTAGGTAGAAAATTATCTAGAAATTTAGCCGATCGGCCCCCCCTCTTAACAATGCTGGATCCGCCGCTGGCTACGCTACGTTTCTCAAAAACCACAAATTATCCCCTTTAAAGGGATGAAAATGGGGGTTTCGGGACGGAATTTTTTAAGAAAAAGTTAGTCTCATAATAAGCACCCCTTGATATACCAGAAAAAAATGAAACCGTACTTGTATCCAGTTTGCGAGGTTCAACCCCTGTTTCCTACACTACATCCTTCGTTTAAATATTTCAAAAATACTTTAGTTTTCTCAGGATTCGAAAAAAATGAATGCAATTAAAAAGCATTGGCCCGAAAGATTTCTTTTTGTGTACAGGGTGATCAGTTAAGGGTAGCGAGCGGCCATATCTCATAAGATATTGGTCGTATAGATTTGAGAAAAAAAAATGGTGATAAAAGTCGCCAAGAGAAATTGCTGGGAATTATTTTCGAGTTTGTCAAACGTCCGCTAGAGGGCGTAACAACCAACACAAAGTAGAAAAATGGGATTTTTATAGAATTTTGTCTAATGAAAGTTTATCGATATCATTTTCATATTTACAGACCATTTCCCTACATTTTTTGTCTAAAACGTTTTGTTCTATCTATCAAAATAAAGCGGTGGGGGAAGTTCAATTGTTTTTTTTAAACAAACCAAGATTTCTTCCGTTTCTTTTGACCGATTTTAGCAAACTTAGGCTCATATGAAAGATCATAATTTGCACTACAAAACGCTTATTTGGTTTTAAATTTTTGACGTTTGCTGTCGCCGCTAGATGGCGTTAACTGAAATGGTAGCAAATTTTTGATTTTTTTTCAAAAAAAAAAAACAAATGTAATGGTATATTATTTTTATATATTTTAAAAGAGGATAAATTTCTGTATAATTTAATGAAAAGAATTTATTATCTACCTTTTTTTGAACCGTTGATATTGACCAAAATATAATTTTATTACATTAAAAATGGCACGCCACTGTTTATTATCAAAATAAAAATCAGTTTTGTAATCTCTTATTAGTTGCTAACAAAAAGAACCTCTTGACTTTTTTTCATTAGACAAACGGTTTTGGATTGAAAAAATAAAATAGGTTTACATACTGATAAAATTATTAGGTTCAAAATTATTTTAAATATTACATCTCACAATAATAAAATTATTACCTATTATTTTTATCATTAATAATTATTTAATTAGCGTGGACAAAATATATTAATGTTTTTAGTAAATTATCATCATTCTCTTTGCCTTATCCCTATGCGGGGTCGGCTTCCCTAATTGCATTTCTCCACACAATTCTATCTTGGGTCATATCAATGTTAATCCCCTTTACCAACATGTCCTGCCTTATCGTCTCCCCCCAGGTCTTCTTTGGTCTTCCTCTCCTACTCCTTCCAGGAATCTGCACTTCAGCTATTCTTCGTATTGGGTGATTAACGTCTCGACGTTGAACATGACCAAACCATCTTAACATATGCTCTCTCATTTTGGCATCAATTGGTGCCACACCTAGACTTCCCCTAATATACTCATTTCTAATTTTACCTTTCTTTGTCACTCCACTCATCCATCTAAACATTTTCATTTCCGCCACATGCATTCGTTGTTCCTCTTTCTTTTTCACTGCCCAACATTCAGTTCCGTGCATCATAGCCGGTCTTATGGCTGTTTTATAGAATTTTCCCTTCAGCTTCATTGGAATTTTTCTGTCACACAACACACCACTCGCGCTTCTTTCCACTTCATCCATCCAGCCCTAATTCTACTGCATGCATCTCCATCTATTTCTCCATTACTCTGTAATACCGATCCTAGGTACTTAAAACTATTACTTTTCACAATCATTTCACCATCCAAAAATACCATTTTATTTGTAGTAACTCCCATCTTTAAATGAACATTCCAAATACTCTGTTTTCGTCCTACTAAGTTTTAAACCTTTTTCCTCCAGAGCTTGTCTCCACTGTTCCAGTTTTTGTTCTTAATCTCTTTCACTATTTCCTATTAACACTACATCATCAGCATACATTAGGCACCATGCTAATGAGAATAAATGAGGACTAAGCACCGAGCCTTGGTGCAATCCTACTTTCACCTGAAATTTATCAGTCTCTCCCACACCTGTCCTAACACTAGTTGTTACTCCCTCATACATATCTCTCACAATCTTTACATATTCGCCAGGGACTCCTTTCTTATTAAGTGCCCACCACAGAACCTCTCGAGGAACTCTATCATATGCTTTCTCAAGATCAATGAATACCATATGAGCGTTGGTCTCTTTATTCCTGTATTTTTCCATCAGTTGCTTTACAATGAAAATTGCATCTGTTGTTGATCTGCCCTGCATAAAGCCAAATTGATTATCGGATATTTCGGTTTCTTCACGTATCCGTCTATCAATTACTCTCTCCCATATTTTCGTGGAGTGGCTAAGTAGTTTTATAGCCCTGTAGTTTGTGCATTGTTGTATGTCTCCCTTGCTTTTGTAGACAGGTACTAATATACTGCTTCTCCATTCGTCTGGCATTTGTCCAACTTCCATAATTCTATTAAACAGACCTGCTAGCGAACTTTTTCCTGTCTCTCCCAATGCTCTCCATGCTTCCCTAGGAATATCATCTGGTCCAACTGCTATCCTTTCTTTATTTTTTGAAGCGCTTGAGTCACTTCCTCGTTTGTTATTCTGGTAACCATTGCTGTTACTGTCTCCGTTAACTAGACAGGCTGTCTGTCAAATTCTTCATTTAATAGACTGTCAAAATAATTTCTCCATCTCTTTTTGAAATCCTTTTCATGAATTAGTATTTTATTATTTTCATCTCGGATACATCTAATCTGATTAAATTATATATTTAAATTAAATTAGATTAAATCATATATTTATTCTTTGGATTTGTCTTCCTCGGGAATAAGGTAATACGTATTATTAAAACATTTTTATTTAATTCTTCACTTCGTCTATTTGTTACCGTGGTTTGTTATACTATCCGAGAAACCGTCAAAACAATGCCTTCGTAGCCTCATTGGTACAGCATTCGACTACGGATCGAGAGGTCCCGGGTTCAAATGCGGACAATTGCTGCCTTTTTTTATTTTTTGATTTTTGGAAAGTGGTAAGTAACTATTAAAATCAGTTTAATATTTAATAAAACAAAAATAAACTGTTAAAAGTATTTTATTTCGCTGAAATCATATAATAGAAGTATAACTTCTTACTTGCGTACAAAGTACACACACATTCTTGTTTAAGTATTAGTACGTTCTTTAAAGGTAAAATATTGCAAAACCTCTAAATTTTAAAGAATCGCTTGGATTGACATGAAATTTGGCATACACATAGATAACGAGTCAAAGAAAAAAAGTGATATTGTGCCGATGTGTGCTTTTGCCCTGGGGGTGGTTTTCATCCCCGCTTGGGGGGTGAAAAAAATATACGACCAAAGTAAGTCCGGAAATGGATAAACTGACTAATTGTAAGTAACTTTTGTTCTATAGAGTTTTTTCATTAAGTCAATATTTTTCGAGTTATTTGCCAGTAGTCCGGTCTTTAACGGTAAAATATTGCAAAACCTCTAAATAGTCTAAATTGTAAAGAACCGCTTGGATTGACATGAAATTTGGCATACTCTAACAAGTCAAAGAAAAAAAGTGATATTGTGCCGATATGTGCTTTTGCCCTGGGGGTGGTTTTCACCCCCTCTTGGGGGTGAACAAATTTTTGTCCAAAGAAAGTCAGGAAATGGATAAACCGGCTAATTTTAAGTAACTTTTGTTCTATAGAGTTTTTTCACTAAGTCAATACTTTTCGAGTTACCTATTTGGCAATGAATATGTTCATTTTTTCAACAAAATAACCACGCTTTTAGACGGTTTTTCGCAAATAACTCAAATAGTAAGTATTTTGTCGAAAATACATTCTTAGCAAAAATAGAGCCTGTAAAAAATTTTAAAAAATGGTGTATACATCACGTCTCTACACCTAGTAGAAACAGAGTTATAGCTAATGAAAAATAGGTTCATATTCGTCAAATTCCAAATGAAATAGTTTAACGTGAAATAACCAAAAATGAAGCACATTTCGGGGAAAAGTTATTACAACTTATTTAAAGTGTTTAAAAAAAGCTTCATTCCTGTTTTATAAAAAAATTTCTAGCATCAAAAGTAAACAAGTTACGCTCAAAATAATGTTAGTCCCTTTTTTTGGTAAAAATTTTAGAAAATCACACCCTAATTAGTATCTTAAATGAACTTAATCGTTAGGACTTCATAAGTTTCTTGACTCTTGTATATATTGTTTATATGATCTGTAAGTTTCATCGGTTCAAATTCCTTATTATTGAAAGGGTTGTAGTTAAAAGGGGTTAAACGAGTCACTGATCACGAATGTATGCAAATTTAGAAACACCAAATCTTAATCAATTTTTGCCCAACAGAAAAACAAAAAAATACATGATATTCAGAAAAGCAAATCTAACTTTTTTTTGTTTTTCGAGATTTTTGGTATCTCTAACAATTTTTAAGTTATTTTGAAAAAAAAGCATATTTTTCAAAATTTAAATTTTTAAAAATTTTACTTTGAAACCAAATTTTTTCAAAAATAAGCACTTTGAATCGATGAAACTTACATCATATAAACACAACATAAGTAAAATAATTTGTGGAGCGGTAACGATTAATTTAATTTAAGTTGCTAATTAGAGGGTGGTCTTCCCGATTTGTTTTTGCAAAAACAAAAGGGACCAACTTTATTTTGAGCGTAACTTGCTTAAATTTAATGCTAGAAACTTTTTGTAAAAACAGAAATAAAGCTTTTTTTTAAACACTTTAAAAAAGTTATAATAAGTTTTCCCCAAAAAGTGCTTAATTTTTTGGATATTTCACGTCGAAATATTCTATTTGAAATTTGGTGAATATGAATCTATTTTTCATTGGCTATAACTCTGGTTCTACGAGATCCAGATACCTAACGCGTACATCATTTTTTTTACTTTTTTATAGGCTATATTTTTGCTAAGAACGTTTTTTTCGACAAAATACTTAATTTTTGAGTTATTTGCGAAAAACCGTCTAAAAATGTGGTTATTTTGTTGAAAAATTAACATATTCACTTGCAAATAACTCGAAAAATGTTGACTTGGAGAAAAAGCTCTATAGAACAAAAGTTACTTAAAATTAGTCAGTTTACCTATTTCCGGACTTATTTTGGACATATATTTTTTCACCCCCAAGAAGGGGTGAAAGTCACCCCCAGAGCAAAAGCACACATCGGCACAATATCACTTTTTTTCTTTGACATGTAAGCTATATGTATGCCAAATTTCATGTCAATCCAAGCGGTTCTTTAAAATTTAGAGCAAAAATCGTGAAAGAATGGACTACAGTGAAAATGTTCATTTTTTCAATAAAATAACCACGCTTTTACACAGTTTTTCGCAAATAACTCAAAAAGTAAGTATTTTGTCGAAAAAAACATACTTAGCAAAAATATAGCCTGTAAAAAATTTAAAAAAAAAATGGTGTATATATCACGTCTCTATACCTAGTAGGAGCAAAGTTATAGCTAATGGAAAATAGGTTCATATTCGTCAAATTCCAAATGGAATACTTTAACGTGAAATAACCAAAAATGAAGCACATTTCGGGGAAAACTCATTACAACTTATTTAAAGTGTTTAAAAAAGCTTCATTTTTGTTTTGTAAAAAAAATTTCTAGCATCAAAAGTAAATAAGTTACGCTCAAAATAAAGTTAGTCCCTTTTTTTTGGTAAAAAAATCTGGAAAATCACCTTCTAATTAGTGTCTCAAATGAACTTAATCGTTACGACTTCACAAGTTTCTTGACTCGCGTATGTATTGTTTATATGATCTGTAAGTTTCATCGGTTCAAACTCCTTATTTTTGAAAGGGCTGTAGTTAAAAGGGGTTAAACGAGTCACTGATCACGAATGTATGTAAATTTAGAAACACCAAATCTTAATCAATTTTTGTCTTATAAAAAAACAAAAGGATACAGGATATTCAGAAAAGCAATGCTGACTTTTTTTGTTTTTTGAGATTTTTGGTATCTCTAGCAATTTTTAAGTTAGTTTGAAAAAAAGCATATTTTTCAAAATTAAAATTGTTGAAAATTTTACTTTGAAACCAAATTTTTTCAATAATAAGCACTTTGAATCGATGAAACTTACAGATCATATAAACACAACATAAGTAAAATAATTTGTGGAGCGGTAACGACTAATTTCATTTAAGTTGCTAATTAGGGGGTGGTCTTCCCCATTTTTTTTTTGCCAAAACGAAAGCGACCAACTTTATTTTGAGCGTAACTTGCTTAAATTTGATGCTAAAAACTTTTTATAAAAACAGAAATAAAGCTTTTTTTAAACACAAGTCCTTAATTTTTTGGATATTTCATGTCGAAATATTCTATTTGAAATTTGGCGAATATGAACCTATTTTTCATTTACCTACTATAACTCTGGTTCTACGAGGTCCAGAGACCTCAGGCGTACACCATTTTTTTACTTTTTTACAGGCTATATTTTTGCTAAGAACGTTTTTTCGGCAAAGTACTTACTGAGTTATTTGCGAAAAACCGTCTAAAAATGTGGTTACTTTGTTGAAAAATTAACATATTCACTCTAAAATAACTCGAAAATAACTCGAAAAGTGTTGACTTAGCGAAAAAGGTCTATAGAAGAAAAGTTACTTAAAATTAGTCAGTTTACCCATTTCCAAACTTATTTTGGACATATATTTTTTCACCCCCAAAAGGGGGTGAAAGTCGCCCCCAGGGCAAAAGCATACATCGGCAGAATATCACTTTTTTTCTTTGAAATGTAAGCTATGCTTCTTCTTCTCTTCTTCTTCTTCTTCTTGTAATAGGACTATGTCCTGTTTCTTCTTTTACAGTCTTTGCTGCGATCCGGAGCTCCAACTCTGGTACCATCGTTTTTTGGGTCTTCCTATGGGTCGCTTGGTGTTGGGCTTCTGTGTTTTCGCCCAATGCGCCATACGTTCAGGGTCCATCCGATCTACGTGGTCTCCCCACATGCGTCGTCGCGCTCTTGTCCATCTCACTACGTCTTGAACGCCTAGCTCTCTCAATGTGTCTTCGTTTCGTATTCTATCTCTGAGTGTGATACCTTTTATGGATCTTAGGGTTTTCATCTCTGTTGTTCTTGTTCTCATTATTTGTTTGGTCTTTGTTGTCTCGGCCCTTGTCTCAGCTGCGTATGTCAGTACGGGTCTAACACATGTCTTATAAATGCGGACTTTGCTTTCGGTGCTCATATTTATTCCGCCAGATTATATCCCTCAGGAAACCAGATATTCTCGCTGCTTTCGTTGCCTGCTGTTTTGATTCTTGCCACAGATGCCTGTCGCTAGATATTTCCACACCTACGTATCTACAATCCATTACCTGTTCGATTATATGGTCGTCCACTACTAATTTACATCTAATTGGGTTCCTGGATATTACCATCGATTGGGTTTTCTCTTTGGATAGTGTCAGGTTATACTTTTCGGCGGTTATTTTGAATTTTTGTAGTAGGCGTTGTAAGTCATCTTCGTTTTCGGCTATTAAGATTGCATCATCTGCGTAGCAAAGTATTCTCATGGTTCGGTTACCCATTTTGTATCCCTGATTCATTATGTTAACACTACCTATAACTTCATCCATTATTAAATTAAATAGACATGGACTGAGGCTGTCCCCTTGTCTAATGCCTGCATTGATTTTGAGTTCTTCCGTGAGCCCGTGTGTGGTTTTAATTCGTGTTTTGTTGAATTTATTGAGCTCTTTGGTTATGTTTCTATACCTCTGACCTATGTTTTTCTTTTCAAGGATAGTGAGCACGTCCTTTAATCGTTCTCTGTCGAATGCTTGTTTCAGATCTACAAAGCATGTGAACATGGGCTTGTCGAATTCTATTGATTTCTCAACTAATTGTCGCATTATGAAAATAGCGTCTATTGTAGATCTGTTTGGGCGAAAACCCTGTTGTTTTTTGTCAATAGTTTTGATGTAGAATTGAGTAGTGTAATTCCTCGGTAGTTCGTAGGATCTGTCTTTACGCCTTTCTTGTAGATGGGTATTGTTATACTCTCTCTCCATTCCTCTGGTACTGTCATGTTGTTTACAATTTTTTGGAATAATGTTGTTATCTCTTCTATTATTTTTGTACCTCCGTATTTAATTAATTCATTTGGTATATTATCCGGACCTGGTGATTTTCTATTTTTTGATCTTTTGATTGCTTCGTTTACTTCTTCTTGGGTGATGTTGTCATTCTCTGTTTCTTCTTGGTGAATGTTTTGTAAGTCATTTCTTTGTATATTTCTTTGTACTTCATTATTATCGTCTTTGTATAGATTCTCGAAATGAGTTACCCATTCTTCTGGTTTTATTGCGTTAATTTGTAATTCTTCGGTAACCGGCTTCTTCCTGTTCCTCAACATGTTCCATACCTTCCTTTGACCTCCTCGTAAATCATGTTCCATGTCATTTGAGAATTTTTCCCAATATATTTGTTTTAGATCTTTGATTGTGTTAGTTGTTCTATTTCTTTCTGATTTATATCTTTGATACTCTTCTGGGGTCCTATTGTTAATACCTATATCTTACGTATGCATCTTTCTTCTCTTTTGCTAAATCTTTGACTTCCTGTGTGAACCATGGTTTTTGGTTTCTGCCGCTGTTTATGTCAATTGTTCTTTCTCCAATGGCTTCTTTTGCACTACTAGTTATATGATTTTTTATTTTTTCCCATGCTTCGTTTATATTGTCTGTGATTTCAATAGGGCTAAGACTGATCTTTTCCTCAAGTCTTTTTTTGGTAGGGATCCTTAGTACTTTCGTCTTGTAGGGATTCTATGTTGAACTTGGTGATGTAGTTAGGTGGTTTCTTTCTCTCTATTATGTACGCGTGACGGTACTTACATATGACCATTCCGTGTTGCGTTCCCACATTCGCAGACGTCATTGTGCGTACGTCAAGTACTTCCCGTGGGTGAACTTTTCTGTTGGTTATCACATAGTCAATCATCGATCTGTGGCCCCTTGTGTTAGTGAATGTATATTTATGTTGTTCTTTGTGGTCAAAGTATGTATTGTTAATACGCAACTCGTTGTGTGCACATATCTCTATTAGTGAATCTCCGTTATCATTTGTTGGTGCTTCGTTGAACTTGTGCATTATTCCTTGGATGGGTGTACTTCCTATTCTTGAGTTGAAATCTCCCAACAAGAATATTTTTTCTGTTTGTGGCAATCTATCTAGGGTCTCTTGAAGTTTTTCGAAAAATTCGTCTCTCTCGTTCTTTGGTTTGTTTACATCTGGTGCATAAATGCCAACAATATTTATTTTTTAATTAGCTAACTTCATTGAAATCATTATATGCTGGTTGGTGTAATTAACCTCTTCGATGCTATTTTCAAATTTCCTGTTTACTAATATGCCAACACCTGCTTGTGCTCTGATGTTCTTGTCTACTCCGCAGTAGAAGAATATATGATTTCTATATACTGTGTTACCTTTACCCTTTTTCTTTGTCTCTGAGACTGAACATATGTCTATTTTGTGCTTTTCTACTTCTAATATAATTTCTTGGACTTTAGCGTTCCACGATGTAGTGTTCCAGCATGCCAATCGTAGAATATTTCTCTTCAGGTTTTTTTTTCCACATTCGGTTTTTCCGTTTTCTCGCTAGGTCGTCATCGTTATTCCATCCAGTATCCGAGGCTACTGTTCCAGTTCTTTGAGCATTGTTTTTTTTACGAAGGGTAGGTTGCTAGCTAAACTATTTCTAAAAATTATACATCAAAGGATATATAGACTGTGCGAAGAAAAAATCAGCCGAACACAGTTTGGTTTTCGAAATGCAGTGGGTACAAGAGAGGCTCTATTTAGTACATAAGTGCTATTTCAACGATGTAGAGACGTAAATTGCGATATTTATGCATGTTTCATTGATTACCATAAAGCGTTCGATACAGTAAAGCACGACAAGCTGATGGAGATATTAACCAATATTGGAATTAAAACCTGTGATTTAAGGATAATCAGCAATCTGTACTGGAATCAAACATCCTCTATCCGGACAGAGGCAGGAGAATCCGACGATATCAAAATCAAACGTGGGGTCCGTCAGGGATGTATACTATCCCCACTGCTGTTTCACATCTACTCTGAGGAAATCTTTCAACAAGCAGTGGATGATGTTGAGGCCGGAATTCGAATTAACGGAGAATGTATCAATAACATAAGATACGCAGATGACACTGTGGTATTCGCTGACAGTTCTGAAGCCCTGCAGGAGTTAATGAACAGAATCGCGGAGGTCAGTCAGAGATACGGACGTTCACTAAACACTAAGAAAACAAAATGTATAATTATCTCTAAGAACAAACAGCAATTTGGACGAATCAGTGTGAATGGTCAACAAATAGAAAGAGTAAAAACATATACCTACCTTGGTACGAACGTCAATGAAAATTGGGACCATTCTATAGAAATCAAATGTAGGATAGAGAAAGCAAGATCTGCATTTCAAAAAATGTCAAAGTTGTTCAAATGTCATGATTTGTCGATACCCATAAAAGTCAGATTACTACGATGTTATATCTTTCCTATACTGTTGTACGGAGTTGAGTCGTGGACTCTCAAAGACGACACCTGCAAGAAAATTGAGGCTTTTGAGATGTGGCTTTATCGTCGAATCCTGAAGATATCCTATACCGACCACATTACTAATGAGGGTGTTTTGCTGAGAATGCAAAAAGAAAAAGAGCTGTTAATCAGAATAAACAGCCAAAGTCGAATACCTCGGTCACATCATGAGGAACAGTGAAAGATAGGGACTGCTGCAACTGGTCTTACAGGGAAAAGTAGAGGGAAAGCGAGGACCAGGAAGGCGAAGGATTTCGTGGCTGAAAAATCTACGTACGTGGTTCAACACAACCACTACAAATCTTTTCAGAGCAGCAGTGTGCAAAGTACAGATTGCCATGATGGTCGCCCACATCCGAAACGGATAGGCACTACAAGAAGAAGAAGGTTGCTAGCCTTGCTCTTCAACCCTCCTCCTGTTCAGTTCCATGAACAAAGAAGTGAAAGGTGGCAACCACGCGAAATATTTGTGACGCTTTTCGACCGTCTGAAGTGCGCGCTTCGTGTGAGACAAGAAAAGAAAAGAGAACAACTAAGACTTTCCATGCGGTAGCATCAAACGTAATTCTGTAATAATTTTTGTAATTATTGGTTTAATAAAAATACAGTCCGCTAAATCAATTATTTGTACTACAAAAGAAGAGATGAGAGAAAATAATAAGGTATTTGTATACCCATTCATTGGTCTTCGTAGCCGAATTTAAACTTGTGAAATCAGTGACTTGTACACCTGTGAGATAGCCGCATTTTTGCCGCCAAGAAGCCGTATAAAAATTGCCGTATTATCATTAATCAGGGGGTAAGTCCATCCTTTTACACATTTACGTTCCTAAATTTGCCTTATGATAGCAACAATTTGAACCAATATAACAATATAAATCGATATTATTGATTTTTTGCACGTTAAACGTAAAGATTGGCATTCATCTTTGATTTCGTTGCATGCATATTATAAAATATATTAAATAGAAAAGCATTACGTTATTTTAAACTCTGTCATATAAATTGCATATAGAATCTTGTGAAGTTATTGTGGATTATTATTGCAGGTATTTAATATTTGTTTGATATAATAATTTTGCATAGCATTATCGGATCTATTTTAATACGCGTGAGCGGTTCATATTCATACGTCGCTTGTGCATAAAAAATAAAATCTTAGGAAATCTGTTTGATTCATTTTTCCCGTAATAATTCTTAATTAAGTTGAGATTATTTGAATAAAATAAAATAAATATAATATAAAAATATAAAATAAAAGCAAATAAAAACTATTCATACATTAGTTTAGCTGTTCGATATATACAAATAATACATTTTATATAAAAAAAGGCTGACGATCAAATTAAGTCACTAAAATCACAAAGAGCAAATTTAAAAGGTCAGATAACTAGGTTCAGTAATTATCTAACAAGTAATAAAGAAAAGCTGGATCAGTATGAGCTAATGGCTAGGCTCGAAAAGGTTGAAGAGACGTTAAGCAAATTTGATATATGTCAGTCAGCTTTAGAGTCCTTGGTGGACAATGAAGATCACAATAGTGAGAGAGATAGTTTTGAATCGGCATATTATGCAGCTGTTTCAAAAGCTCGTTCGATTTTGGGTGGCTCCATAGCTAGCGGTTCACACTTTTCATCAGAATCGTCTCAAATGTCTGATCCAATTGTAAATATTAAGTTACCTCCCCTCAGTTTAGTTCAATTTGACGGAAACTTGGAAAAATTTATGCAGTTTTATGATTCATTCAACAATATTATTCATACTAATAAAAATCTGTCATCCATTCAAAAGTTTTATTACCTTTCTTCTTCATTAAAAGGAGAAGCGCTACAAACAATTCAATCCTTGCAGGTCAGCGATGCAAACTACTCTGTAGCTTGGGACCTTATATGCCAGAGATATAAGAATTCGCGCTTAATTATAAATAGCCACATAAAGGCTCTATTCGAAATTCCTTCTCTAAATAAAGAATCCAGGGAAGACTTAAGAAATCTCTTAGATACTTTACAAAAAAATATTCGTGCCTTGGAAAATCTTAAGCAGTCCGTTAAAGAATGGGACTCTATAATTATTTTCCTCGTGTCATCCAAGCTAGACAATAAAACAAGAAAGGAGTGGGAATTATCTTTATCAGATGTAACCACATTGCCTTCTTATGATGAATTCATTAAATTTCTTTCTACCCGTTGTCAGGCTTTGGAAATGTTAGAACTCAAATCAGATACTACTAACGAAAGCTCTCGCGAAGTTAGAAAGTCAAAAAATAGGTCTTATACCCATGTTTCTCAACAGAATAATAAAATATGTAACTTTTGCAAAGGATCTCATTTAATATATTATTGTCAAGGTTTCTTAAAACTTACTGTTGACAATCGGATAAAGGAAATTAGAAAATTGAGACTTTGCACTAAATGCTTACGAGCAGGTCATGCTAACAAGGATTGTAGAAGTGAAGATTGTCGCAAATGCAACAGGAATCACAACACGTTGCTACACTTAGAAAAATCGACCAATCAAAATAATCCGTCGACGAGCACTGAAGTTGGAGAAGAAACTTCAAGTGATAGACAGGTAAATCTGTTTTCTTCAAGTTTAGAAAATAAGGATGAGTTGTATTTTCCAACTAATGAAACAGTACTAGCGAGTAGTGACTCAAGTTAATATATTTTACTCTCTACTGCGAATATTTATATTCAAGATAAAAGTGGATGCTTTGTAAAATGCAGAGCTCTTCTAGATTCCGCAAGTCAATCAAACTACATGACTTATAATTGTCTAACAAAACTAGGTCTTAATAAATCTAACGTAGATATTTCTACGTCCGGTATAAGTAAAAAGTTGATACGAATAAACCATTCAACTAAAGCTAAAATATATTCAATGAACAAGTCATTTCATGCAGATCTTAGTTTTTTGGCGTTAGAAAAAATAACGGACAACTTGCCGGGTATATCTTTTAATAGGGAGGCCATCAACTTTCCTAAAAATATTCAACTCGCAGACACTGACTTTAATCAATCTAAACCTATTGAGGTATTGTTAGGTGCTAGTATATTTTGGTCACTAATGTGTGTTGGCCAGATAAAATGTGGCAAGAACATGCCTGTGCTCCAGAAGACGCATCTTGGCTGGATACTCTCCGGACCTATAAGTTTATTTAATTCTTGTAATAATATATGCAATCTAAACATAAAAAATCTTGATATTCAAGAAAAGCTAGAAAAATTCTGGAAGCTTGAGGAATGTCCGACTACTACTCGGCTATCCCAAGAAGAATTGGAGTGCGAAGAGCACTTCAAACAAACTACTTCTAGAGGTGGTGACGGCAAATTCATTGTCAGTCTGCCTATCAAGGCAACATTAAACAAAATGGGTGAATCCAAAGATGGCGCAATACGTCGATTGTATAGTATTGAAAAACGCCTATCTAAAAATGAAAAATTAAAAGATCAATATTATTCCTTTATGAAAGAGTATATTAAATTAGGTCATATGTCCTTAATTAATGAAAATGACGAAATGTCTAACATAAAATATTATATGCCACATCATTGTGTAATTAAAGAGTCAAGCCTAACGACGAAGTGTCGCGTGGTTTTTGACGCATCTGCTAAAACTTCTACCGGTTTATCGCTGAATGATGTCTTGAAAACTGGTCCGAATATACAAGATGAACTTTTTTCTATTCTTCTTAGATTTCGTTGTCACAACTACGTATTTACTGGTGACATCGAAAAAATGTACCGTATGGTAAACATAAAGGAATCCGAACGCGATTTGCAACGTATTGTTTGGAGATTTAATCCTGACGAGGAAATTAAGCAGTTTAGACTTCATACTATCACGTATGGCACTGCTCCTGCGTCATTTATTGCAACTAGAGTATTGCATCAAATTGCACAAATTAATTCGAAGCAATATCCCGAAGAGAGTCGTATAATTTTAAGGGACTTCTATGTGGATGATTTAATCACTGGGGCCTCTACGATTGAGGAAGCCCAGAAATTTAAATGTAACATCTCAGCCATGCTGTCAGATGCGGGTTTTATACTCCGTAAATGGGCGTCTAATGACCAGAAAATTTTGGAAGGTGATAACGATATAAATTTACCACAGTACTTCATTACAGACGACAAAACAGTAAAAACCTTGGGTTTGATTTGGGATTCCAATAAAGATGAATTAGGTTATTCGGTAAATTTTAGCGAGCGTATACATAAGCGAGTTACTAAAAGATTTATTTTATCTACAATCGCGCAAATATTTGATCCATTAGGGTTAATAGGTCCAGTATGCATACGTGTCAAACTAATTCTACAGCAACTGTGGAAGGAAAAAATTGATTGGGATCAAACTGTTCCAGCTGATTTGTTCTCATCGTTTATTAATTTCTATAAACAGCTGTCGCATATTGATAAAATTTCTATACCAAGGCAGGTAAGCATGGTGGACGCAGTTGAATTTACATTACATGCCTTCTCGGATGCCTCTATTGCAGGCTACGGTGTATGTATATATTTGGTCTCAAAAACCGATAATGAATCCTATTATTCTCGAATTCTATGCTCAAAATCCAGAGTCGCGCCGCTCAGAAGTATATCCTTACCGCGACTCGAATTATGTGGAGCTGTACTGGCAGCTACGCTAACGAAAAAGGTGATAGATACCTTAAACGTGAAGTTATCCTCCACGTATTTGTGGACTGATTCCACAATTGTGCTTGCTTGGATTTCCATGCAACCTAGTGATCTAAAAACATTTGTATCCAATCGTGTTTCTATTATACAAGAGTTGACAGAGGCATCGCAATGGGGTCACGTGCGTTCTCCAGAAAATCCCGCTGATATTGTTTCACGTGGAATGAGCCCAATGGAATTAACCTCGTCGCAGTTATGGTGGCATGGTCCCGATTGGCTGGGAACGTCCCATTTAAGATGGTCTCGTCAGAATAAAGTTTATACTGAATACATTCCAGAAAGACGGAAAAATAAAACGTTAAATTTTTTAACTATAAATGAATTCGATTTGTTGGAACGCTATTCCTCATACTTAAAGCTATTGCGAGTTACGGGCTACTGTCTTAGATTTAGGTACAACGCTCAGAATCACAAGTCTAGATTAACGAGTTCTCTAACAATTGCTGAGTTAGATAGGGCATTAAATGCGTTAATCATGTTGGCACAGAGACAAGATTTTTCCAAGGAGATCGATGCGTTAAATTCCGGTAATGTATTGCCTAAGAAAAGTAGAATCTTATCCTTGGATCCTTTTTTAGAAGGTAATTTATTAAGAGTGGGCGGCAGATTAAAAAACTCTGACCTACCCTACAGCCAAAAATTTCCTTTGTTATTGTCCGATAAAAACAATTTCACTAAGATATTGATCAGATATCAACATCAAAAGATGTTACATGCTGGTCCTCAGGCAGTCTTATGCAGTCTGAGGGAGCAATTTTGGCCCTTAAACAGCAGAACCGTGGTAAGAGGCATAATAAGAAAGTGTTTAATCTGTTATAAGTCAAACCCACGCCTAATGGCTCCAAAAATGGGAGACCTTCCGTCTTCCCGAGTAACATATTCTCATCCCTTTAGTAGGGTTGGATTAGATTTTGCCGGTCCCTTTATGATAAAGGACGGTAAATTGCGCTCTAAAAAATTAGTAAAGGCATATTTATGCGTATTCGTATGCTTCACGACCAAGGCCACTCACTTTGAGTTGGTAGGAGACCTCTCCTATATGACGTTTTTGGACGCCTTAAAGTGATTCATTTCGCGACGGGGTCTGCCTAGTGACATTTTCTCTGATAATGGTACCAACTTTATTGGTGCTGCAAATAATCTTAAGGTGGTGTACCAAGCAATTTATGATTCCACAAATAACACACAAGTTAAATCATTTTTAGCCGAAAATAAAATAGAATGGCACTTTATACCTCCTCGAGCCCCTCATTTTGGTGGTCTCTGGGAGGCTTGCGTAAAATCTTGTAAATTTCATCTTAAGCGAATAATTGGGGATGCTCATCTGACATTTGAACAGTTGTATACAGTATTGGTTCAGATTGAAGCGATTCTTAATTCCCGTCCATTAATCCCTTTATCCCAAAATCCTGATGATTTAGGAGTCCTAACACCAGCCCACTTCCTAATAGGACGAACCCTAACCAGTTTCCCTCAAAGACAACTTGATGATGTACCGGCAAACAGGCTCAAAGTTCATGAAAGACTTCAACAATTGACCTGCCATTTTTGGAAGCGGTGGCATCGAGAGTATCTGCAGTCTCTTCAAGCAAGAAGTAAATGGAAATCTTCAACTGGTGAGTTAAAGCCAGGTACCATGGTGTTGATAAAAGAAGATAATGTTTCCCCATACCAGTGGCTGATTGGCCGCGTTATTGAGGTGCATCCTGGCAAGGACAAAATAGTTCGTGTGGTGACTGTAAAGACTACAAGGGGCTCAGTGAAGAGAGCGTTTAGTAAGGTGTGTCCTCTACCTATTGACTAGCTGCCACACCGATCAGTATATCTGTTGAATCCCTACAGCGGCAGTTCAACGGGGGCGGCATGTTCAGTTCCATGAACAAAGAAGTGAAAGGTGGCAACCACGCGAAATATTTGTGACGCTTTTCGACCGTCTGAAGTGCGCGCTTCGTGTGAGACAAGAAAAGAAAAGAGAACAACTAAGACTTTTCGATGCGGTAGCATCAAACGTAATTCTGTAATAATTTTTGTAATTATTGGTTTAATAAAAATACAGTCCGCTAAATCAGTTATTTGTACTACAAAAGAAGAGATGAGAGAAAATAATAAGGTATTTGTATACCCATTCACCTCCTTTACCCGGGCTTGGGACCGGCAGTGATGGTGACTTCTGAGCTACTCGATTCACCCAGCATCACCACCCCAGGCGGAGTTAAGTTATGCGTATGCCAAATTTCATGTCAAATTAAGCGGTTCTTTAAAATTTAGAGCAAAAACCGTGAAAGAATGTACTATCATGGGTGGCCAAGCTCCTTGATAGTCCGAGCCATTTTTCAAAATTTGAAATTTTTCGGGAGCCGCAACTAAACAATTATTTAAAAAGTGCAAAAAGGTATCAAATTTTTCTCTCACTGTTTGGATTTCATGAATTTTAAAGTGAAATAAAATGGTTCACATCGTTTCAAATAATGCTATAAGCCGCCTTTACTAATTCAGGGTACTTCGATTCTTCATCATCCTTCCATCTTTTTCTGGGACGGCCTACTGATCTACCGAAATCAAAAACACTGATCTTCAAAAAACACTGTATTTAACACTCTGTCTTCCTCTGATCTTATTACATGACCTGTCCATCTTATCTAAGCTTTTATATGTCTGACGATGTTTTTAGTACCATACAGAGTCACCAATGCAGTTGTATTTCGTCTTATCTTCATTTATTCGAAGGCCCAGACTACCTGTTTCTTCCTTGAGTTGTGAAAACACCTCTCTCATGTCTATTGTAGAATGGGGGATTGCATCTAGATCATCATAAAATTCCAGCAATTTGATCCTCGGTTCGCAAATCCCCCTGTCAGTGACGAATGTTGACGATCATCATGGCAATCTTTATTTTATCTGCAGCAACGCGAGAAAGCTCCACAGATGTTTTGTTGAACCAGATTCTGAGGTTCTTTAACCAGGATGTTCTTCTTCTTCCTGGACCTCGCTTTCCAACTATGTTTCCTTGCGGGATGGTTTCTAGTAGCTCTCGGTTCTTCCCCATTTTTCTAAGGATCTCCTCATTTGTGACCCGGTAAGTCCACGGGATATATGATATTTTACTTATTACATATTCTAAGGCCAAAGTGAATAGCAACGGTGAAGGGGTCTCCTTGTCTAAGTCCTAATGTTACACTTAGTTATTTAAATTTGTTGTTAGTAATTTAAGACATTTTAAAACACAAAAATTGAAAGTAATTCAGGACATTATTTATTGAGAGCCACAAATAATCCTTCAAAGAGCCGCATGTGGCTCGCGAGCCACAGTTTGGCCACCCCTGTACTATATAAAGATTTTTAATTTAGAACATTTCATTTTAAAAAGCAAGTATTTTCAAGAAAGGCGTTTTCAACTACATACATAGTTTTTTCACAATATTAAAATGAATGAATGCTTTTTTTGCTAAAATATGTTGTAAAAATTTCGATACCCACGAGATGGTACGCATTTTCTATTAACTTCCTCGACTTCCTCCAGATATTCCAGTTGAAAAATAGCAGGCAGTATATATAATTTTTTGATTTTTCAAGAGCTTTTTCGGCTTCGTTTCCTGGGGTATGGTGTGAGTTGAGACGACACATCATTATTGACGTCATCAACAAATTTTTTAAAAATATTTCATAATCTGTGATTCTTTCTGTGCCAGAAGCAGTCAATCTGGCACAGGACACAGGACCACAGCCAATGGAGACAGCAAGCTAACAATATTTAGAGTATCACCACACCCTGAAAAGGGCTCAAGGAATGATGAGGGAGATGTGTAATAAAATAAATGATAATAATGTTATTCACATACATATTTTAAATCTTCACACTACATTATATCTATATATTTTTAAAGTTATACTTCTTTAGGCGCGATTGAGAGTAAAATTTCATAATTCTGCGCGCATGCGCACACAGACAGTATGGCGTTTAGTTGCTAAATCTTTCAAGTTATGTACAGTCCGTCTAATTTACTTACCGTTGCACGTCATTATCTACACCAGACATCTAAGTTGACATAGTTGCCAAAATATAAAAAAATCCTGAATCCATTTTAAATCAAATAGATCACATAATTATTGTAAACGGGGATTATACAACAAAACAAATTAATATTCAATGTAAATAAATAAAAACTTAAGAAATAGAGAACAAAAATTAAGTAATATAGTCCTGTCGCCAGGGGGGGTACAACGGCCTCCTTAATTCAGATGGACTTACCCAAGTTTTTTTTATATATTTTGACCCGCAGAATACGAATTTTTTGGGTAACAGTTGATCCGGATGTCGATAAGATTGTTATAGACAAAGAACTTGAGGAATTACATAACAGCGATTTCTCGCAAAACAAAACATCTTTTTGTATTTTTTGGGTCATTCTAAGTAAAAAATATTCCTACAAGTTTTTTCGTAGAATGCATAGTTTTCGAGATAACCGCGGTTGAACTTTCAAAAAATCGAAAAATTGTAAATTTTAAACCCGAATAACTTTTGATTGAAAATTAAAGTAGCAATTCTGCTTACCGCATTTGAAAGTTTAAGTCAAATTATATCGGTTTTGATTATTTGCATTGCTAAAAATTTATTATTTTATTGTTAAACAAAGCTGTAAACTGTAGTATGCACCTAGTATGTGAGTGATGTTTTCTATGATTTCTCATTTAAAATCGAACGAGTAGGTAGAGTAGCTACAAGTGCAAGCGAGGCAATTTCTACGTAGCATGCGTTAAAACGCATGTATTAGGCACGGGAAACCTATGTGTTTATAGATTAGTTTAACAATAAAAAAATTAATTATTAGCAATGCAAATAATCAAAACCGATATAATTTGACTTAAACTTTCAAATGCGGTAAGCAGAATTGCTACTTTATTTTTTAATCAAAAGTTATTCGGGTTCAAAAATTGCAATTTTTCGATTTTTTGAAAGTTCAACCGCGGTTATCTCGAAAACTATGCATTCTACGAAAAAACTTGTAGGAATATTTTTTGCTTAAAATGACCCAAAAAATACAAAAATATGTTTTGTTTTGCGAGAAATCACTGTTATGTAATTCCTCCAGTTCTTTGTCTATAACAATCTTATCGACATCCGGATCAACTGTTACCCAAAAAATTCGTATTCTACGGGTCAAAATATATAAAAAAAACTTGGGTAAGTCCATCTGAATTAAGGAGGCCGTTGTACCCCCCCTGGCGACAGGACTAATAATAATCATTTAAGATTTGCAGTGCAAGTGTTTTTGCACTGCATTGTTTAATTATTTAAAAACGGCTCCGAACTCTTGGGAGAAGCTGATAGGTTTCTTTGTATATGTCTACAATAACAACTAATAAAGTTGTCAGATACCTCGATTATTCCAAGTCGTGATAAAATTAGGTGAAATTTATATTTTTATAGTAGAGGATCTTTTTATAGTAAAGAAAATAATAAAAACAGTAAATATAATAGAACAGATACTATAATATAAATAAACAAATATGAAGTGTCATCACCGCAACTGTCAAATAAATGTTACCAATTTATTCTAAAATGTCACCTTCATTCGATTACAGTGTGTTCCGAACAAATGTGCTTCATAAAAACGCTTTTATAATCCATTTATACGCTGTGAGTTCGTACGTAGAGGGGATATTTACAAATTCGCGAGCGCCAGTAGTGACAAGTCTGTAAACCTTTACCGGAAATTTGACATAAATGTGAAAGTGATTAATTTAAAATTAAAATTAAAAACATTAATTATAAAAAATATTAGTTGGTCAAAGCTGTGGTATTGTAGCAAAACAATGAGTCACCGGCCGCAAGGCGTAAGCCGAGAAAAGTCTAGATCGAAGCACGCTATACGTGGAACCGATGCGCGGTTGTTGGAAGGTCACACGATAGTCGGAGAGCTGGCTTAGCCCGGAATGATCGAGAATAACGACTAGGATATATAAGGCATAATTTTTGTGAATAGAGTTTAGTCTTAAGCTAAAGTTTGTAAAGTAAACTTGTATAAATAAATAATAAAGGCGAAAATAAATACCCGAACGCTCGTTATTGTTACAGTTGGTGTCGGTGTTCGGTAAACTTAGTGCGATATAAATAAGTGAATTACAGAGAGACTTTAAAAGACTTTTGAACTTTATTCGTCGGGAATAACCGGAGTGCGTTAATTGTTCGTATTCGGAAAGACTTTAAAAGACTTTTGGACTTTATTCGTCGGGAATAGTTAAAGTGCGTTGATTGTTCGGTATTCGGAAAGACTTTTAAAAGACATTGTGAAAAGTACGTGTGTGCCGACCAAAGATGTTGCTACAAGAACTGACCATAAAACAGCTCCGTGAACAATTAGAAGAGTACGAATTAGACAGCAGTGGGTGCAAGATAGTCCTACAAGCACGACTCAAGGAAGTTCTCACGAAGAACGGAGATGACCCAGAGACGTTCCACTTTCAGTCAGCAGAGCAAGTAATCTTATCGAAATTAAAAACTGTTTCTGAAACGATCAATGAAACTTCTAGAAAAAACAACGAAAAACTTGAAGAAGTTAGTAGACAGAGCGACGAGAAATTTGAAAGTGTTTCTCAAGTAATTAAAGACGTTTGTAGACAGAACAACGAGAAATTTGAAAGTGTTTCTCAAGTAATTAAAGACGTTTGTAGACAGAACGAGAAATTTGAAAGTGTTTCTCAAATAATTAAAGACGTTTGTAGACAGAATGACGAGAAATTTGAAGAAGTTTCTAGAACATTCGATAAGATGCAGAAAAGTGTAGAGACCGTAGAAGAAAAGATCAAACAGCTAGAGAGCAGGATAACCGATACAAAAGTACAACCATCAGTTAATGCAGCAGCGTTAGATCCTTTAGTGAAAGATGAACTACCGAGAGACGAAACGTCGCATAATATGAGATTCAAATTACCACCATTTGATGGAAAGTCCTCTTGGTCCATATATCTTAGACAGTTTGAAGCTATTGCGACCGACAATCATTGGACCGAACAAGAAAAGGCTGTTTCCTTGACTGCTGCTTTACGAGGTGATGCTGCAGATATATTAAGGTCAATTCCCAAGGGTCAAGAAAATTGTTACCAGACCTTGTTCACTCGTCTAGAAAAACGCTATGGAGATGCCCATCTACAACAAGTATACAAAGCACAACTGCGAAGTAGAAGTCAACGAGCAAGTGAGAATCTGCAAGAATTTGAAGCAGATGTGGCTCGTGTGGTGCGGTTGGCTTATCCAGAGGTGCCAGACAGCGTTTTAGAAGAAATTGCAGTAGATACCTTCGTCAATGGGCTGAAAGATAATGAACTACAGAAAGCTTTACGACTAGCAAGACCGAAAGTTTTAGATGAAGCACTTGCTATTGCATTGGAACACGAAACGGCTAGTCAAACTTCACGAGGCCATAGAGTAAGAACCATTGAAGAAAGTGACGAACACAACGATGAACGTCTGGAGGAAATGATACGGAGAGTATTAAGTAATCAGATGCCAAAGAGACGCGAGCCTAGATGTTGGAATTGTGGAGACGTAGGCCACATTCGTCGTAATTGTAAGAAGATCGTACAGCCGTCGGAAAACTAGAGCGGGTCGACACCAAGGGGCAACTGCCGACCTCGAGAACTAGAGCCCCCATAGTAACTGTCAACCTTACGTCCTCCGGTGGAATCCACAACTTATACATCGAAGGTCGTATCAGTAATAGATGTAGATCATTTTTGGTGGATACAGGTGCAACGAGAACTATCGCACGTCCAGATATAGTACGAGACCATAATAAATTATCACCTGCAACAGTAAAGCTTAGAACAGCGACTGGTGAGCTAATTAATACATATGGCGAGGCTAATATGTCAGTATCCATTGGCCAGACCACAGTTGAACATCAAGTATTAATTGCCGAGATCTCCGACGAATTCATATTGGGGATGGACGTACTAAGGAAAGTGGGGGCAATATTGGATGTTCAAAATGGAGTTCTCAAGATCAATGGTGAAGAGTTGCCCTTTCACGACGACAAAGAAGATGTCATCCGCTTACTTACTACATGCGACGTAACCATACCCGGTAATAGTGAGAAAATTCTGATGACCATGCTTGATGGACACTGCCGAGAGGGAAGTTTAAGGATGGTCGAAGATGTGGATAATGTCGAGTTCCTAACGGCGAAAACTTTGGTAAAAGTTCGAGATGTCATCCCTGTAAGAGTTATGAATTTAAGGGAAACTGCTATCAAGTTAAGTAGAGGAGCTTTGATCGGACAGTGTGTTCCCGTGGCTTCAATTTGCTCTGTGAATACCAATGAGAAATCATCGAAGGCGAAGTATCCAAAGGAGCTTGTTGAGATGATCATTGAAAGATGCCAAGATCTTGATCATGAACGAACGGAAAAAGTGACGTCTATGCTGATAGAGTATCAAGATGTTTTTGCTATTGATAAGAAGGATAAGGGCAAAACAAGCATAGTAACGCATAAAATAAATACCGGAGACGCTCAGCCAATCAGACAACGGCCTAGACGACTTCCATTTGCGAAAAGAGATGAAGCCGAAGAGATTATCAAGGATATGGACAAACAAGGGGTAATTGAACCATCGAACAGTCCATGGACATCACCAGTAGTTCTGGTAAAGAAGAAAGATGGTTCAACGCGTTTTTGTATCGACTACCGCCAGCTCAATGCGGTAACAAAAAAAGATAGTTATCCTTTGCCCAGAATAGACGATACATTGGATACTCTCTCCGGTTCTCGTTGGTTTTCCACACTCGATTTAAAAAGTGGATATTGGCAAGTAGACATGGAGCCAGCCGATCGGGAGAAAACCGCATTTTCGATAGGATCAGGGCTTTGGCAGTTTACGGCTATGCCGTTTGGTTTATGTAATGCCCCTGCCACATTTGAAAGATTAATGGAGGCAGTTTTAAGAGGTCTAACGTGGAAAACATGCCTGGTTTACTTAGATGATGTAATCGTGGTTGGAAGGTCCTTTGATGAACATGCCAAGAATCTAATAGAAGTCTTTCAACGATTGAGGGCAGCGAACTTGAAGTTAAGTCCGAAGAAATGTCACATGTTTCGACGAGAAGTTAAGTACCTAGGACATATTGTATCGAGTAATGGTGTAACAGCTGATCCTGAAAAGATTGAAGCAATTAAAGATTGGCCAGTACCAAAAGATAAACATGAAATTAGAAGTTTCCTTGGCTTATGTACATATTACCGACGATTTGTCAAAGGATTTGCCAATATCTCCAAGCCCCTAACAAAGTTGACGGAGGAGAGCAAAGAATATACATGGAGTGAAGAGTGCCAAAAAGCTTTCGAACAACTACAAATGGCTCTGATCAGTGCACCGATATTAAGCTACCCGGGACAGGCAGCAAAATTTGTTTTGGATACCGATGCTAGCAACAGTGCCATAGGAGCTGTTCTCTCCCAAATCCAGGATGGACAGGAAAAAGTCATCGCTTATTTCAGCAAAGTCCTGTCGAAACCAGAAAGAAACTATTGCGTTACCAGAAGAGAACTGCTGGGTGTAGTGAAGGCTTGCGAACATTTCCATAAATACTTGTATGGCAGAAAGTTCCTTCTTCGCACCGATCACGCTGCTCTAAAATGGCTCATACAATTCCGTAATCCAGAGGGCCAGATGGCAAGATGGTTAGAACGATTACAAGAATATGACTACGATATAGAACACAGGGCCGGAAGAGTTTATTCAAATGCTGATGCCCTTTCGAGACGACCATGAAGTGCAAATTGTAATCACTGTGCCAAATTAGAGGAACGATTTTGCCCCGTGAGACGAACCACCGTAATTAATGAGCAATGGCAGCCCCAACAGTTACAAGACGCCCAGGAGGATGATCCATGTATAAAAAGAGTATTGGATTGGATGCGGAAAGGTGAGAGACCTAGTTGGCAGAACATTAGTGCATGTAGTCCAGAAGTCAAGGCCTACTGGAGCCAATGGAATTGCCTGGTACTAAAAGATGATTTTCTGTACAGAACCTTTGAGAACGATGATGGTACAGAATCGAAGCTTCAGTTGATTGTACCTAAAAGTAAAGTGTCAGAAGTATTGCGTCAGTTGCATGACGGTACATCAGGTGGACACTTTGGTATTACGAAGACTCTACAAAAGGTTCAAGAACGGTTCTATTGGGTGAACTGTAAAGATGATGTAAGAAGATGGTGCCGGAAATGTGAACTGTGTGCATCCGGTAATGGTCCAGTTGGTAAAAAGATTTTTTTTATTTATTTAGCGTATGGCAATTTGATACACAACATTATCACACATACGCTGGTGTTGCAGAGGCGAAGTCCAGAGGATCTCCATCATACTTTCTCCGAGGGCATTCGGAAATCATATGCTGGATGGTCTGTTTCTCGGCGCCGCAGTCGCACTCAGCAGAGGTTCTCATTTTCCATTTATAAAGGGAATCTGCGCAGACTCCATGACCCGTTCTTATCCTGTTAAGAGTTGACCATGATTTTCGGGGGAGGTCAAAACCTGGTGGACTTTCTGTGATGCATGGTGTGTTTCTCATTATTAGCTTCGGTCTGTCGCTCTGCATGTTCTTCCACTGGGAGTTCATTTGGAAATTGTTGGAACTCAAGTTTATTGCATCTCTAGTCGGAGGTTTTCTGGAGCGCAATCGATGTGAGTTAGCGTCGGCGACATATGTGTGTATAGGTAATTGCGGGTTGTTAAGCAGCTTTTGGAATTCTCTAAGCAGAGCATGCTGACGACGAAGGTTAGGTGGAGGTATGTGGCTCAGTAGTGGAAGCCACTCCACAGGTGTAGACTTGATCGTTCCAGATATGAGACGCATGGCGACATTGAGCTGAGTATCTATAATTTTTGTGTAAACGCTGTTCAGCCAAAAAGGGGAGCAGTATTCAGCTGCGGAGTATACGAGTCCAAGGGCTGAACACCGAAGTGTACTTGCTGTTGAGCCCCATGTAGTCCCGCAAAGCTTCTGTATGATGTTGTTACGGGTTCTCAGCTTTGCTGCGGTGTTCTCAAGATGTTTCTTAAAGGAGAGTGTTCTGTCCAGGGTGACGCCGAGGTACTTGGGATTATAGTTGTGCGTGAGCAGTTGGTTATCAATGTACACTTTAAGTTTTGTGTGGGCCATATTGTTGTTCAGGTGAAAACAGCTAACCTCGGTTTTTTTGGGGTTAGGTTTAAGTCTCCATTGTTTAAAGTACTTAACCAGGCGTTCCAGATCTTCCGTTAGGATTGCCTCGGAGTTTTGTATTGAGGAGTTTTGAGTTGCAAGTGCCCAGTCGTCTGCATATCCAAATTTTTTAGATCTGGTAGGGGGCATATCAGCTATATACATACTAAATAGCAGCGGTGCAAGTACGGAGCCCTGGGGGAGGCCGTTGTTAAGCGTTCTCTGTTTGCTCACTGTAGTTCCCATGGTTACACGAAAGTTAATACTGCTCAGCATAGTATCCACAGAGAACGACAGTTCTCACCAGTGGCGCACAACACCCCTACAAGCGACACTATATATACACGAAAGTTTCGATTTTCTAAACCTGACTGAATTGAAAATTGGGCCAAATCCCATCTTAAAGTTTAGGAAAAGACTCGTCCATCCATATGTTACCTCTCCATTTTGGTCCAAGGGTGTGGATTTTACGGCCCTTCCCATTTAAAGCCTGTTTTTCGTTCTCGTCCCCAAAACTCCCAAAAATTTCAAAAATTTAAGCCCGATCTTTACGGCTTCTGATAGCACAGATCATTTCCTTTCCAACGCATGTTTAATTTTAAAAATCGGTTAATCCATTCAAAAGTTATCGAGCTCAGAAATATGACTTAATTTTTATTTAAAAAATGGAAAATGTTTGTGGATATGTATGTATGTATGTATGTATGTATGTGTGTGGAAAAGTTAAACCGATCTGAATTTTTTTTTCTGTGTTTCAAGAAGGTGTGAGGGCCGATTCAGAACCGGTCTAATTTTTGACTTCTGACTACCCGTAAGCCAGCTAGAGGACTAGGTAGATACAAAATAGCATATTTTTTGGGCGTATATATCTTAGGTTCAAGGAAAGACAGGAAAACCGCAAATACACCAAATCAATAGGGTTGAGTTAAGCTTTCAAATGGCGCCTAATCGATCAAGCTGAGACATACACACTGCTCACCAGAGCCAAAAAACTGAAAAATTAAACTTTGAAAATGTTGGCTTTTCGACAATTACTCAAAATTTCAACCTACGAATTGCGCCAATAACTGAGCGTTCATAGAAGAACTCAGGACGCGTCTAACGGTGTATACCTCATATCTGGGAAAATTCGAATTTTTAAGTTATAGGCTTCATAAGTATAATCAAATCTATTTCTTATGGGAAAAACGGTTTTTCAAGCTCAATAATTCCTGTAATACGTTCAGTTATCATACTCGATCTTGGATGCGTCAGATACTACTTGTCAATACGTTTCAAATTCATGTTTAGTGATCAACATCAGGTAAACCGTTCAGAAGTTATAGAGCTCCAAAAGTATAATTAGTCCAGGAACTGAAATTTTTCACTTCGCAATTTTTATAGATTGGATAGATTTGCTTGAAAATTTGATAACAAGTAGTGGATAGTCCAAGGATCAAAATCTATATGATGCCGAAAGACGCTTTTACCATGGGGTGGTTGCCACCTCATCTCGAGGGTGGAAATTTTTTATTATATTTTGACCGCAAATGCTGGTAAAAATATTAATTATAAGCAAAAAATGTTCATTATACACTTTTTTGATAAAATTAATAGTTTTCGATTTATTGGTTATCGAAGCTGTTAGTTTTATATCGAAAAAATTACCAGAGAACGGCAGTTCTCGCCAGTGGCGCAGAAATACACCCCCCTACACGCGACACTATTATATACACGAAATTTTCAATTTTCTAAATCTGACTGAATTGAAAATTGTGCCAACTCCCATCTTCAAGTTCAGAAAAAGACTCACCTATTCATATGTCAACCATCCATTTTGGTCCAAGGGTGTCGATTTTACAGCCCTTCCTATTTAGGGTCTGTTTTTCGTTCTGGTCCCCAAAACTCCCAAAAACTTCGAAAATTTAAGTTCGACCTTTGCGGCTTCTAACAGTACTGATCATTACCTTTCCAACGCATGTCTAATTTTGAACATTACCAGAGAACGGCAGTTCTCGCCAGTAGCGCACACCCACACCCCCTACACGTAACACTATATATACACGAAATTTTCGATTTTCTAAATCTGACTGAATTGAAAATTGGGCCAACTCCCATCTTAAAGTTCAGAAAAAAAAGTCACCCATTTATATGTCAACCATCGATTTTGGTCAAAGAGTGTAGATTTTACGGCCCTTCCTCTTTAGGGTCTGTTTTTCGTTCTCGTCCCCACAACTCCCAAAAACTTTAAAAATTTAAATCCAACCTTTGCGGCTTCTAATAAAACTGATCATTACCTTTACAACGCATGTCTAATTTTGAAAATCGGTTATACCATTCAAAAGTTATAGAGCTTAGAAATGTGACTTAATTTTTATTTAAAAAAGGGAAAATGTTTGTGGATATATATTATGTATGTGTGTTTGAAAGTTAAACCGATTTGATATTTTTCCTCTGTGTTTGAAGAGGGGGTCAGGGCCGATTTAGAACCGGTGTAGTTTGTGACTTTTGACCACCCATAAGCCAGCTATAGGACTTAGTAGGTACAAAACGGCATATGTTTTGGGGGTATATATATTCGGATCAAGAAGAGCCAGGAGAACCGCAAATACATCAAATTAATAGTGTTGACTTAAGCTTTCAAATGGTGTTTAAGCCGTCAGGATCAGACATACACACGGCTCAGTATAGCTGAAAAACTGAAAAACTAAACTTTGAAAATTTTGGTTTTTCGACAATTACTCAACATTTCAACCTACGAATTGCGCCAATAACTTAGCGTTTGTAGAAGGACTCAAGACGAATTTAACGGTGTATACCTCATATCCCGGAAAATTTGAATTTTTAGGTTATAGGCTTCATAAGTATGATAAAATCTATTTCCTGTGGGAAAAACGGTTTCTCAAGCTCAATAATTCCTGTAATAGCTTCAGTTATCATACTTGACCTTAGATCCATCAGATATTACTGGTCAATACGTTTCAAACTCATGTTTACTAATCAAAATCGGTTAAGCCGTTTAGAAGTTATTAAGCTACAAAAGTATAATCCAATTAACGATTATTCCCGAAATGGTTTATGTAGTTGTAGTGGTTACGACGCTAAATTTGATTTGGCAACGGGCAGTCCGACTTCATTTACCGGCCATCTCAATATTTTTTTTTTCAATCTATTTCGAATAAAAAAAATCTAGTGTACATTCGATGGACACTAGATCATTTGGGAGATAATGCAACAAAGGTGACCATTTATAAAGCTTGACGTGTAATAGAGGAACATTGTATTCAACTTCATACATTTAATTTATAAATAACTTTGAAAAACTCCTGATACAAGAATAAAAAACCGCTAAACGCCGTAAAAATGAGTGGCGCATAAAATATTCCAGCTACAAAAGATCTGATATGAATATTACGTGGCGCGAAAATGGATTTTCATTTGATGCAAAACAAAATTCTAGTTTTATTTTAAAAGATTTTTCCATAATATTTGCTAAATTTGAAGTAAACGCGCCACAAAAGAGTTTCAAAATTCAAACTGTATCAAAGTTACTCTTTTGTGGCGCGTTTACTTCAAATTTAGCAAATATTATGGAAAAATATTTTAAAATAAAACTAGAATTTTGTTTTGCATCAAATGAAAATCCATTTTCGCGCCACGTAATATTCATATCAGATCTTTTGTAGCTGGAATATTTTATGCGCCACTCATTTTTACGGCGTTTAGCGGTTTTTTATTCTTGTTAATTATAAACAACAAATGTTCATTATACATTTTTTTGATAAAATTAATAGTTTTCGATTTATTAGTTATCGAAGCTGTTAGTTTTATATCGGAAAGATTACCAGATAACGGCAGTTCTCGCCAGTGGCGCAGAAATACATCCCCCTACACGCGACACTATTATATACACGAAATTTTCAATTTTCTAAATCTGACTGAATTGAAAATTGTGCCAACTCCCATCTTCAAGTTCAGAAAAAGACTCACCCATTCATATGTCAACCATCAATTTTGGTCCAAGGGTGTCGATTTTACGGCCCTTCCTATTTAGGGTCTGTTTTTCGTTCTGGTCCCCAAAACTCCCAAAAACTTCGAAAATTTAAGTCCAACCTTTGCGGTTTCTAATAGAACTGATCATTACCTTTCCAACGCATGTCTAATTTTGAAAATCGGTTATACCATTCAAAAGTTATAGAGCTTAGAAATGTGACTCAATTTTTATTTAAAAAAGGGAAAATGTTTGTGGATATGTATGTATGTGTGTTTGAAAGTTAAACCGATTTGATATTTTTTCTCTGTATTTAAAGAGGGGTCAGGGCCGATTTAGAACCGGTGTAGTTTGTGACTTTTGACCACCCATAAGCCAGCTATAGGACTTTGTAGGTACAAAACGGCATATTTTTTGGGGGTATATATATTCGGATCAAGAAGAGGCACGAGAACCGCAAATATATCAAATCAATAGTGTTGACTTAAGCTTTCAAATGGTGTCCAAGCCGTCAGGATCAGACATACACACGGCTCAGTATAGCCGAAAAACTGAAAAACTAAACTTTGAAAATTTTGGTTTTTCGACAATTACTCAACATTTCAACGTACGAATTGTGCCAATAACTTAGCGTTTGTATAAGGACTCAAGACGAATCTAACGATGTATACCTCATATCCGGGAAAATTCAAATTTTTAGGTTATAGGCTTCATAAATATGATAAAATCTATTTTGTGTGGGAAAAACGGTTTCGAAAGCTAAATAATTCCTGTACCTAATAGCTTCAGTTATCATACTTGACCTTAGATCCATCAGATACTACTGGTCAATACGTTTCAAACTCATGTTTACTGATCAAAATCGGTTAAGCCGTTTAGAGAAGTTATTAAGATACAAAAGTATAATCCAATTAACGATTATTCCCCAAATGGTTTATCAGTTGTAGTGGTTACGACGCTAAATTTGATCTGGCAACGGGCAATCCGACTTCATTTACCGGCCAACTCAATATATTTTTTTTCAATCTATTTCGAATAGAAAAAAATCTAGTGTACATTCGATGGACACTAGATGATTTGGGAGATAATGCAACAAAGGTGACCATTTATAAAGCTTGACGTATAATAGAGGAACATTGCATTCAACTTCATACATTTAATTTATAAATAACTTTGAAAAACTCCTGATACAAGAATAAAAAACCGCTAAACGCCGTAAAAATGAGTGGCGCATAAAATATTCCAGCTACAAAAGATCTGATATAAATGTTACGTGGCGCGAAAATGGATTTTCATTTGATGCAAAACAAAATTCTAGTTTTATTTTAAAAGATTTTTCCATAATATTTGCTAAATTTGAAGTAAACGCGCCACAAAAGAGTTTCAAAATTCAAACTGTATCAAAGTTACTCTTTTGTGGCGCGTTTACTTCAAATTTAGCAAATATTATGGAAAAATCTTTTAAAATAAAACTAGAATTTTGTTTTGCATCAAATGAAAATCCATTTTCGCGCCACGTAACATTCATATCAGATCTTTTGTAGCTGGAATATTTTATGCGCCACTCATTTTTACGGCGTTTAGCGGTTTTTTATTCTTGTTTATGAGTCGGGCGGTTGCTTTGAAGGGGATTATTTTCAGGAGCTTATAGATGAGGCCATCTTTCCAAACCGTGTCATATGCAGCTGATAAATCGATGAATGCCACAGACGTCTTCAGTTTTCTTTGGTAACCTGCCTCTATGTAGGTAGTTATAGAGAGCACTTGGTCAGTGGTGCTTCGTTGAGGCCTGAATCCTGCTTGTTCAATTGGTTTTTTTTGAAGTAGCTTTGGGCCGATTCTGTTCAGGACCAGTCTTTCGAGGAGCTTGTAAGCTGAACTGAGTAAAGCGATGGGGCGGTAACTCGCTGGGTTGTCTGTTGGTTTTCCAGGTTTTAGAATGGCTATGATTTTTGTTTGTTTAAAGATGTTTGGTAGGTTACCTGTTTTGAGTATATCTGTATAGAATTTAGACAACCAGGTTTTTGCAAATTTCCCACAATGGATCAGGAATTCGGGAGGTATACCATCTGTACCAGGAGCTTTGTTAGGTTTAATGTCTTTGATGGCGTTTGAGACTTCTTCTGGAGTGAACGGTGCGGAGTACTCTGTATCTGATGGACAGGCAGCTTTTAGATGTTTAAGCTCCCTTTTTATAGTAGTGGTAAACTTTTTATCACATGCTCCTCTGGAGGTGGCAACTATATGTGATGCAATTTTATTAGGGTTGAAGTCGTGGATTTGTCGTGTTGCCAGTTTGTCACTTCCGAGTTTTCTTAGGAGCGACCACGCTTTACGGCTAGACTTTTTGAAATCTAACGATTCGACTTCATTTGTCCATTTCTTCCTTCTTGCTACATCAAGGCTCAGGAGAAGTTCGTCCGCAATGTCACTTTCACCGGTTTCAAGATATTCTTCGTAGAGGTTTTGGCTTTCCTCACTCCATCCTGGTATGTATTGCTTACGATGGCCCCTGGGAATGTGTTTCTTTGCTGTAGCAATTATTGCCCCTCTAAACCTTTCATAATTTTTGTATGTTGGTGGAATCCATCGTAGGATTTTATCGAGTTCGTTGGTAAAGGCGGGCCAGTTACCTTTGTTAAAGTTCCAGCGTGGTCGTGGAATGGTTGTGACTAGTGGGATTTGGATACCAATCTCAATAATGATCGGCCTGTGCTGGCTATGCGGGAAGTCATGAAGTACTCTTCTCTTGGTTGGTAAGGGGTAGCTTTTCTGGTTTTTGCTCACAAAACATAAATCTGGATTGTACTCTTGTTTCCATGCCGCCGATTTAAAAGTGCCCCGGTCTTTGGCATCGAAGACTCTCGGTCTCATCGTTACTCTCTGTCCAGTCTAGCAGTGTCTCCCCGTTTTCATCGTTATTTCTGTATTTCCATTCTTGATGATAGCTGTTAAAATCACCTAAATAGATGGCGGGATGGGGCCTTATGTCTATGACGTGGCTTGGCCATGTAATACTTGGGGGTTTATAAACATTTGTCACTTCCATTTCACCTATTTTGGTAACGGTCAAATGTATATTATCTTGCATGGTGGAAGATATGAGGTGAGCGTTTTCTACGGAGTTTTTTACGTAGTTGGCGGTACCATAAGCATGGTGATAGGTTGCTCCCAGAAGATCATAGCCTGGAATTTTGCCTCTACTTGCGAGTTGTTGTTCGTTCGCAGCATGGGTTTCCTGTATGACTACCAGGTCGATGTCGTTAGAAAGTAGTATGTTTGACAGCATTTCGCTTTTGGATCGACTAATGCCTTCAATATTTATCTGACAAATCCGGACAATGGGTCCCAGAGTTCTAGTCGCTTGGTTCTCATAAGAACCATTTCTTGGTTGGGCGTTCATGTTTGCAGTTGTGTATTGGCCAGGAGATCGTTAGATAGTTTGGCCGCCTGTTCGTTCTAGCTCATTTAGTGTTAACCAGAGGGCACGTGCAGAATTCTTCTGCGGACGCGAGCTAGTTTACCCTCCTGGTAAAAAGAGAGCACCCATGAGACAGTACAATGTTGGCAGTCCTCTGGAAAGAGTAGCAATCGACATTGCAGGTCCATTTCCAGAAACCGATGCTGGAAATAAATACATCCTGGTAGCCATGGATTATTTTACGAAATGGACCGAGGCCTATGCATTACCGAATCAAGAAGCTGCTACCGTTGCAGAGGTACTTGTTAGAGAATTCTTCAGCCGATTTGGTGTTCCCTTGGAGATCCACTCCGACCAAGGGCGAAACTTTGAGTCAGCTCTTTTCCAAAACGTTTGTAAATTGATTGGTGCCAATAAGACCAGAACAACAACCCTGCATCCTCAATCAGATGGGATGGTCGAGAGGATGAACCGAACGATGGGTAAACACTTGTCCAAAGTTGTATCTGAACATCAGCGAGATTGGGACCAACACATTAATTTATTCCTGATGGCCTACCGCTCGGCCGTAAATGAAACTACAGGTCAAACTCCAACCTGCCTGATGTTGGGTCGTGAAGTTCGTTTGCCCTGCGACCTAGAGTTTGGCTGCAGACCTTCCGAGGAACATGTTGCAGGCGAAGAATACGTCGACCGCCTGAAGTTACGAATGAACAACATTCATGAATTTGCCCGACAACACATCCAGATAGCCAGTGACAGAATGAAAGATCAATATGATTCTCGATGCAAGAATGAAAGCTTCGAAATAGGTGATCTTGTCTGGCTTTATAATCCACAACGTCGTCGCGGCTTGTGTCCTAAACTACAAAGACAATGGGAAGGTCCGTATGAAGTTAAGAAGAAAATAAATGACGTAATATACAGAATTAAGAAGTTGCCAAACGGTAAACCAAAAGTTATTCACATAAATCGTCTTGCACCATATGCTGGCTCCAATGAAACAGAAGAAGCCCGAGTCCTCCAACAGGAAATGAAAGATGCCGCACAGCCAAGTTTTAAGGAATTTATGTCAAATTACGCAGAAAGAAAGAGTGCTAGATTCGGCGTGACCACAGAAGTTCAGCAAGATCTGTTTGGTGTTCCAGAAAACGTCTCTCTAGCCCACTGTGTTGCCCAAGACCTCGAGATGACTAAAGGAATCTCGTCCGTATTCAATAGAAAGTTCGGCCGCCTGGACGAGTTAAGAAATCAGCAGCCTAAAATTGGAAGAGTACTGCGATTGGAAGATGGTCCTCGATCTTTGCTGTATATGGTGACCAGGAAGTCTTATACGGACACGCCAAGCTATGAGAACATATGGCGTGCTCTAAGTAATTTGAAGAAAATCGTGTGTAATTATGACATCAAAGATTTGGCTTTACCAAAAATAGGCCATGCAGTAGAAAATCTGGATTGGAAGATTGTGAGAAGCATGCTTGAAGTGGTCTTCAGAGAAACTGGCGTACGAATTGCTGTGTGTTGCATGAACCCGAAGATGTCGGATCCTTCAAAGACAGTAGACTGTTATTTCTTCTTGAAGGGTGTATGCAAAGCTGGAGAGTCGTGTAGATTCCGCCATCCTGGGCCTTCATCTAGAGTTGCTGATCGGGACGCTCAGATCTTAAGAGGGGAGCAATGTAGCAAAACAATGAGTCACCGGCCGCAAGGCGTAAGCCGAGAAAAGTCTAGATCGAAGCACGCTATACGTGGAACCGATGCGCGGTTGTTGGAAGGTCACACGATAGTCGGAGAGCTGGCTTAGCCCGGAATGACCGAGAATAACGACTAGGATATATAAGGCATAATTTTTGTGAATAGAGTTTAGTCTTAAGCTAAAGTTTGTAAAGTAAACTTGTATAAATAAATAATAAAGTCGTAAATAAATACCCGAACGCTCGTTATTGTTACAGTATATATTTTTACCTTAAATATACTTACGTTTTAAATACTGAATTTAAGTTTTTTTAATGTTCCGTAATATGTAATTATAAATTAATCTAGCGCCATCTACACGATAATTGTGAAAGTATCCGAAGTAAGAAATTCATATTTTATCAATAGAACGTCAAAATGATTAGCAAAATCTTAAAAAAATCGATTACAATTTAATTACTTTTTTGCGTTGTAAATATTAAGCGATAACAATTAAATAATAAATTTAAAAATTACCAGTGAAAGTTGAATTAGTAGTCCGCTAGGAGCGACACCAGCGAAGCTCAGAGCGTATACAAATTAAATGAAACATATTATTGTGTATTTCGTTAGGTTAACATTATAGAAATCTTCAAATATTATTTCTACGCGTATATAATAAAATATGTCTAGTGGCTGTAATTCCAGAGTACTCGGCAAAATGATTCTAAAAGAGAACACACCTACCCCCAAATATTTCGTGTTGGTATCATGCGACGTCACAGGCTATGACGCGGATGACGTGCAACGGTTAGTAAATTAGACGAAGTATATAAATATATCAGTGCAAGAAAAGGCGCAAAAAGAATATATTAGTGTTTTTAGTAAATATATTTATTATAATTTTTGTGTCTTTGGATTTGTCTTCCTCAGGAGTAAGATGAGTATTATTAAAACATTTTATTGTATATTTCTTATACTTCACCTTGTCTGTTTGTTACCGTGAATTGTCATTAGGTACGTCCGAACCGATACAGACACAGTCCTCGTAGCGTATTTGATATAGCATTCGGCCAGAGATCGAGAGGTCTTGAGTTCGAATCCGGAGCAAACCTATACTTTTTTTTTTATTTTTTTAAGCGGTAAGCACAAAATTAGTTTGGTGTTTAAAAAAAAATTAAAACAAACTGTTTAAAGTATATTTATTTTTAAGAAATCATATAATAGAAGTATAACTTCTTACGTGCTTACAAAGTACACACACATTCTTTTTTTTTATGAACTTAAACTGTTAAAATAAGAAATAGTTTTAGTAGTCGCTAAATTAAAAAAATTCAATTTATACATAAAAATCCACAAAAATACAGTAAGGAGGATCGTTTTAAATATTACCTCTGCCAGCCAATACCTAAAAATGTAATTATTAAAATTAATTTTATACAGCGTGTCTACTTAAGTTGGAAACATATGGGAAACTTTTTTATTATTAATTTTACGAAAAAAAGTTATTCTTTATAAAAAGTTCTGCATGCCCCAAAACCTAAGATTCAATCATCAGATATCAAATTTTCTCAATATTATACGAGGTATGTCAAAAAATATGAATTTCGGTCAAGGGTAAAGTACCTTTATTTCTCTCAATATCGAAAATTCTTATGATAAAAAGTTGTTTGGAATTAAAAACTAAGATCAAATATGCAATTACATGCTTCTAATTGAAAAAAAATCTTTTAAATTTTTTCTGAAATTTATGGATACCGAACATCGTTTTTAATTATTACAAATATGATAACTCGTTTATTATTCATTTTACGAAAAAAAGTTATTCTTCATAAAAAGGTTTGCATGGTCTAAAATCTAAGATACAAGCATGATATATTCACTTTTATTAATTTTATACGAGGTGTGTCAAAAAATATGAAATTCGCTCAACATTATAGTACCTTTATATTTCACAACATTTCAATTAAAAGGAATTGCATATTGAAACACAGTTTTTAATTCTAAACAACTTTTTTAATAACCGTTTTCAATATTGTGAAAAATAAAGGTACTTTACTCTTGAGTGAAATTCATATTTTTTGACATACCTCGTATAAAATTAATAAAATGTGATATCTGATAGTTGCAACTTCGGTCTTAGGACATACAGAGCTTTTTATAAAGAATACCTTTTTTCGTTAAAGTAATAATAAAAAAGTTATCGTATGTGTAATAAATAAAACCGAAGTTAGTATCAATAAATTTGAGAAAAATTTGGAAAATATTTTTTTCCAATTTGAAGCATGTAATTGCATATTTGATCTTAGTTTTTATTTCCAAACAACTTTTTATAATAAGAATTTTCGATATTGACAGAAATAAAGGTATTCTTTTCTCATGATCATCTTTCAGTGCGTCACAGTTTTTCGATTTCTTTCTAACGCATTAAATTGTATGTGACAGAAAAAAGGCACGTCGGTGATTACATTTCGTCGGTGACATTTATAACATTTATTCTAGTTATTCATAATAAATTTTTTTTTTAATTAGATAATAATATTACAAATATAATCTGTATAATTTATAAGACTATACAAATCAAAGAAAATACCATTTTATAAATGCAAGAAACACATTTGATTTGTTTTTATTCCATATTAAAAATAAAATGTGACAACTGTCAGATTTAACTAAAATGTTATGTTAGAATAAATGTCATAAATGTGTATTATCACGGACTTACCCTTTTTCCTATCATTTGTTACGCACTGAAAAATGATCATGAAAAGGACAATACTTTACTCTTGAACGAAGTTCATATTTTTTGACATACCTCGTATATATTGACAAAATTTGATATCTGATGATTGAATCTTAGGTTTTAGAGTTTAGAGCATGCATAACTTTTTATAAAGAATAACTTTTTTTCGTAAAATGAATAATAAAAAAGTTTTCCATATGTTTCCAACTTAAGTAGACACGCTAATATTGCGATCAAACACCGATTTCGGCTAATGGTCGAAAAATACGGCTAAGTGTGTTCTGGCAAATATAGACTATAATACATCCAACTCCCACAGAAAACTGGCAGCTCGTTGCCACTAGCGCCTCTGCCGGCTCAAGTTGATAACTACGTTTTCCCAACGTAAACATACAAATTTAATTTTGTTAATTTTTGGATACCTAGCTAATCTTGGTAAATTGTGTTGGTATTTTTACACAAAAAAGTGTATTACTTTGCTCACATTCACCCCGGTGAGAGGGTGTTTAGCTGAAATTTTTTTACAAGAAGGCTAACCCAAGACTGTATAGAAAATTTATTTTCTATTATTAGGGCTAAAGGTTTTAATAATACACCTTATAGTGTGAAATTTAGGTGTAACTTATAAAGGGAGCTTCAGATAAAATTAATGATATATTTAAAAGGTATTTTCAAAATTATATACAAGAGAGTGTGTAAATTTGTGTGTGTTTATTTCAAAATTATATACAAATTGTCACAAAACTTTTATAGATAAATATTTTAATCTTTTAATAAAAGAGTATGTAAATAAAACTAACGATAGTAAAAAGTTTTATTTAATCGTATAAAAATACCTTTCTTTTAAATGCATAGTTTGTGGTTATCAACTCATACCACTAGATGGCGCCGCTATTTTGTTTGCTGCCACAAAATTAATGAAAAATGTCAAGAGTTGTACGTATTATAGTCTATAGCAGGGATGGAGAACCTTTTTTGATGTCAGTGCCACAAAGCCATAAAAATTCCTTTTTAAATAGGTAGGTAACGTGCCACAATAAAATTTTATTCGAAATGTTAGCGTGGTGAAACTATATGTAACTATAAGTAACTATAATATAATTAAATAAACAAAATAAAAGCAATTCTTCTTTTTTTTATTAATTAATCATCATCATTCTCTTTGCCTTATCCCTATGCGGGGTCGGCTTCCCTAATTGCATTTCTCCACACAATTCAATCTTGGGTCATATCAATGTTAATCCTCTTTACCAACATGTCCTGCCTTATCGTCTCCCTCCAGGTCTTCTTTGATCTTCCTTTCCTACTCCTTCCAGGAATCTGCACTTCAGCTATTCTTCGTATTGGGTGATTAACGTCTCGACGTTGAACATGACCAAACCATCTTAACCTATGCTCTCTCATTTTGGCATCAATTGGTGCCACACCTAAACTTCCCCTAATATACTCATTTCTAATTTTATCCTTCTTTGTCACTCCACTCATCCATCTAAGCATTCTCATTTCCGCCACACGCATTCGTTGTTTCTCTTTCTTTTTCAGTGCCCAACATTCAGTTCCGTACATCATAGCCGGTCTTATGGCTGTTTTATAGAATTTTCTCTTCAGCTTCATTTGGAATTTTTCTGTCACACAACACAGCACTCGCTTCTTTCCACTTCATCCATCCAGCCCTAATTCCACTACATGCATCTCCATCTATTTCTCAATTACTCTGTAATACCGACCGTAGGTACTTAAAAACTATTGCTTTTCACAATCATTTCACCATCCAAATATACCATTTTATTTGTAGTAACTCCATCTTTAAATGAACATTCTAAATACTCTGTTTTTGTCCTACTAAGTTTTAAACCTTTTTCCTCCAGAGCTTGTCTCCACTGTTCCAGTTTTTGTTCTAAGTCTCTTTCACTATTTCCTATTAACACTATATTATCAGCATACATTAGGCACCATGGAATGCTACCCTGTAGTTTCGCTGTTATCTGCTCCAAAACTAATGAGAATAAATAAGGACTAAGCACCGAGCCTTGGTGCAGTCCTACTTTCACCTGAAATTTATCAGTCTCTCCCACACCTGTCCTAACACTAGTCGTTACTCCCTCATACATATCTCTCACAATCTTTACATATTCGCCAGGGACTCCTTTCTTATTGAGTGCCCATAGTGATGAGCAAAACAAGAACAAGACCAAGACCAGGCTAGTCTTGGTCTTGGTCTTGTTCTTGCAAGCTTGGTCTTGGTCTTGGTCTTGCAGCTAAAAGGCAGTCTTGTTCTTGGTCTTGCACTAGCCGGTCTTGTTCTTGGTCTTGGTCTTGCTGCAAGAGTCTTGCTGGTCTTGCTTTTTTGGTAGTAATAATTTTAACCAAACAATTTCGAATAAAATATACATTGAAATAAATAAAGATGTGAAGAATGAAACTATATTTTTTGCTTTAAAATTTTAACAGAATGTAGAATGTAGTTTCAAACGGATACCAATTTTAACATTATACATTCACCTAATGACCTAATTATTTCTCTCTATATAAAGAGATTAGAGTATATTTTTATAATGGTAATGTTTATCAGTAGAAAAAACCTGCATTTACAACCCTTGTTGCAATTGCCGGCCTTCGGTTGTGTCACGTTGTGTTTTGCATGCTGTCGATACCTGCCGCCTGCCTTCAGACCACGTCTTGAGTGTGGATTATTGTTTATTGCCCCTGTATTTTAATAAAATGTTAAAGAAAAAGAGCTTCTTAAAGGTGCCACAAATGGTCGGTGACCTTCAATTCACGGATTTTACGAAAAGGGATAAACGGTTTATAGTTGTTAACAGATAATGATCTGCTCCTTTCACTCGAACAGTGTAGTATTTATCCTAGGAGGGTCAAATTTAAGAACATAAATTAAATTTTTTTAAGAGAACACAAAAATCAAATATTTTTACTCTATTTAATCATTATTTAATATAATTAACTTTTTTTATAAACTAACTAAAACATACTTTTTAGTAAATACGTACATATTTACCTTACCTTTTTATAGACCTAACCCTAATAGCACACGACGTCCTCTGGACGTCCAAAATAGGTCCATTTTTGGTCCTAACGTCCATGGACGTTGGACGTACTTCGGGTGGAATAAATATGAACGTCCTTTGGACGTCCTTCGGTTTACTAAATATGTACGTCCTTCGGACGTCCGATGTTGGACGACCTTCTACTGGACGAAATACGGACGTTTTCTGGACGTCTGAAAATCGCCCCCACTACCTGGTTTCTCTGTTCAAAAAACTATAACGATAGGCGATAGATTTTCGATTCACCCATATCAATTCGAAGTTCGAGAGCTGATCTCTCAGTCGTTGTCGTCGTTAGGGCTCCCGCCTAGAGTTTTATTCATCAACCACTTATTTTCATAATTTAAGGAATTATATTATACCTATTTATACGAATTGTATAATATTATAAATATACTACATTGTATATTATTATGTAAAGAAATGAAGACGCTGTTTCACAGCATAACACAGCGTCCGACTGCCTCATCGGGCCATTTAGAGCATCAATGAATAGGTCAATCCAATGGATTATAATGTGCCCCTATGAGGCGCCCAACATTTTAATCAACTACGCTGAGGATTCCTGTTCCTGGAGTTTTTCTGAAGTGCCTAAGCAGTCCATGTTCCTGATTCCTCGACCGGATGAGGAGTTTTGGAAGTCATCAACCCCATACAGCTCATGGAGTTTACCGGGGTAGCCTGTCACTTTCTGGTAACTGAACGCCGAAGAGCATTCAGACTCTGCTACCACCGTCTGGACATAGCCTATGGATTCTTAATGACCTAGAGGAGGACAAACGCCGAGGAGGATGACATCCAAACATTTTAAACAGTGAGATTTTTAATTTTTGTGTTGTGTTGTCCAAACCTTATTTTAATAAACAAAAAATTTCTTTACAATTTTGCATTATACATATTTGCATTTTAGCACATTTTTCGATTATTTGATACTTTTTTATACCTCATGTATATTTTCTATCCAATTTTAAATACTTTTTTTTGATAATTTACGATGTTCTACGCAGTTTTGCTGAATTTTTAATTTATTTATTATTATACATCTCACAATGTGTTTCCTATTTTCTGACTTATTTGTCACTAAATCTTTTTACCTGCGGAAGCGTCGTTATTAGAGAGATATCGAAACCCCATTTAACATCGTCCTTTAATAAAAGATCCTTTATTTTGACATATACGCAAGCGCAGTATCACATCCTTTATTTTTGTCCTGTAATAAAATACAGGCCGCCTGTATTTAAGGAAAAATAAAGGACAAAAATCTTTTAATAAAGGATCCTGTATTTTGACGTAACGTGTCAAAAATGTGACATATTTGTCAAATTATGTGAAGAAACAAGAAAAGAAAGTCGTCTAACTTCACTTTTATTTATGTTTTTATCACATCTGGATATTTTTGATCTAAGTTGAAGTTTTATTTATTAAAAAGAACTCCTAAATAAAGGAATAACAGTTTATTCTCAGATATAGATTATTAATGTTTTGACCCAAATCAATATAAAAAAGAATATTTAAGACCATTGAGTTATTAGAAAAAGTTTGTAAACAGGAATTTAAATATAATTTTTGTAAATAATTTTAGTGTTTAATAATTAGGTACAATAATCAGACATAGAATTTCTTTACAACTCATTTAAACTCCAGACATTTTTGTATAGAAATAAATATTTTTATTACAGATATATAAGATGTACCTTCCTAATTTCAATTAATTTGAATGCACAAGTATCATACTTGAGACATTGTGGAAAAGTTTAGGATTTGTTCAAATTCTGCATTCAAAGGTAGAGTTCAATTCAACAGATATATAACATAAATGGTATTAAAATATAAACGGGTTCATACAATAAAACAAAGATTTAAGTGGTTAAGTATTTATTTTTGAAATTTTTTATCCTTGATGTATTAGAATCTATATCGTTTTGAACCAAAAGTATTACACTTTCGTGCCATCAGCTTTTGTTTATTTAAATATACTGTCAAAATAATTCATCCACCATAAAGCTAATTCATCTATTATTTTTGTCCTTTAAAACACAGTTTTGGGCTATGTCGGCTCCATCTTTGTTGCCGAGCCACAAATCTTCGAGGGTACAAGGATAGTTTCTGCATGTAAGAAGATGTTCCATATTCTGTATTTTTCCATAGTCACAGTTCACATCAGCTTGGTCTATTTTCCTCCATTTTATAATGTTTGATTTTACTGGAGCGACCCCTGGTCTTATCCTATTTATAGTTTTCCGTGTTTTAAAGTCTAGGTCTAGAGATTGTCTGGTTCATTGAACCTAGGGAAGAGGAAAATACTCATCCTGCACTGTTCCAAGGAAGCTTTTCCTGGATTTTAGTCGCTTTTGTGGCGTTCAAGCTTTGTATAGGGCATTCCACTCATCCACAATCTGTTTAATTTTCTATATGTGCTCTGCAACGCATCTGTGTATCAACGGTTCTACAAAACCCGTTAAAACAAATTGTTCATACATTTTTGCTAGTTGTGGAAGTCCTTTTAACGGAAAGTGATATAACATATTTTAAAGGATACGTAAAATCAAACATTAATATGTATTTATAAATTTATTAAAAAACTGCTAATAATAAAATACTTAAAATCAGACACCAATATTAAACTATATATATACTATACCTATTTATTTATAACTTTACTAGCAAACTGCAGTCCAATAAAAATAAAATTATCAACATTAACCATTTAAACTTGCCTTAAATTGCGAATAATTTTACCACAAACAAACACACACAAAATGTAGTTGCACTAGATTTGCTCCTGTTTGAAAATGTACTGCCACAGCATGTTCGATTTGGCGAATGGATTTAGTGTCGGCAGTCATAAATATAAACCCAAATAAACAACAAAGCTTGTTCCATTAAATCGCACCACCTTCATATTTGTTAGTGCAAATTTCAATGAAACTGTAAAACTAGTAAAACTGAACAAGCTCATATTATTCTTTAAATATAACTTGCATCTTATTACACATATTAATATTGGAAATATTCTCTTCAAAATACAAAATGTTCTTTCAATAACAGCTCTTGAAGCAATTTGTGATTAATTACACAGCACTTCAACTGCTCCCTAACAGATACATTGTCCATAAATTCTCCATTTCGTATACCCATAATATGCAAAAGTATTTAACAACTCCTTAACTCCCTTATAACATAGTATTTCTAATTTCACTTTCATGTTGTACTATGGTTTATGTTAAGTATTATGGGTTATGTTGTTCTTTAAATGACAAAATAATTAAATTCAACGTTTTACTCTTTTCAATGATCTTATTCTTAATTGTCTTGTTCTTACTCTTATTTTAATTTTTATCTCTATAATAAGGTCTTATTCACTCTTCTATGGTCTTATTTATACGAGATTACAAATAGAATTTTATAGGTTATTTTTATTTTATATTTACAAAAATATTTAATGTCATTTGTCAAAATAAAAGATCCCTTAAAACTGCTTTTCGATAACTCTCATTACACATGTCCTGTATTTGTCCTTTATTAAAAGATCCTGTAATAAAGGAACTTTTAACTCCGAGTTTCGATATCTCTCTATTGTCTTCAAGTGCAGAATTCAAACAATTCTCCGTATTTGATGGTCAATATCCACCCATCGTTCATAGAATAATACGAAAGGGTATTAACAAACTGTATGTTATTTATTTGGTATAGAAATTTGCTTATTTCTGTAACTCGGAGGTATAATAAATTAGGTACCATTGTCACAGTATAAAGAGGGACCTATATAATATACTGTGCCATTGTTGATTTGTTACAGTAGCAATATCAATATCTTTAGGTACTATTTGAAGCACTAAAATGCAAAATGTTACATTGTTTCAATAAATGTGTATCTACTTTATTGTATTAATTTATTATTTTATTTTTATTTATAATTTTATATAGATAGTATATGTTTTTATAATGTTTAGGCCACCACTTTTAAATTCAAAAATATTCTTCAGACTTGACATAATCTACAAGAAATGAAACAACTTCATTGGGGCACTTTCGGGCTTGACGCTCGTGGTAGGTGTAAAACATCCCCTAATTTTTTTGTGCATATTATGAATTCCAAAGATCTTGTAGATTAGTTGACGTAAATAAACAGTCTCCTGCACAGAAATAATTGAAAGTTGAAGATTTTGCATGTAGTCAAACATCAGGCCACATACACTGGCATCCGCGCAGCAACAACATCAGTCGATGACTCATGTGGTTTTTAAATGGAATAGGTTTTTGATGTAAGCTGCAGTTCATTACAAGTCGAGATTGATGTTGTTTCTACTTGACACATAAAAAATAGATTTATGAAGAGAATTAAATATTGTCAAAAATTTACTCATGTTTCTGAAATGACCAATTTATTTAGAGCGTCACCACATCCTGATAAGGGCTCAAGGGATGATGAGGAAAATGTGTAATAAAATAAATAATAATATTCACATATATATTTTTAGTTTTTTACATTATATATATATATATATATATATATATATATATATATATATATATATATATATATATATATATATATATATATATATATATGTATATACTTTTTATGAACTTAAACTGTTAAAATAAGAAATAGTTTTAATAGTCGCTAAATTAAAAAAATTCAATTTATACATAAAAATCCACAAAAATACAGTAAGGAGGATCGTTTTAAATATTACTTCTGCCAGCCAATACCTAAAAATGAAATTTATTATTAAAATTAATTTTATATATTAGCATCAAACAACGATGGCCGCCAGATAAACTTTTTTAAAAAAGTGTGTTCGTAAAAATCAATGTTTGTTTGTAATGGCTGTCATTTTAAATACTTTAAATATCTTATTCTATTACCATTTCAAATATTAAAGAAAAACAAAACACCAATAAACTCCATTATTGAATTTGAGAAGAAATACAGACAAAAACTGCCTTAACTCTAAATTGTGTCACTATTGAAAGCGAATCGAATAATAGGTTATTGATTATGTACTTTAGAAATGAACTACAATGTTAACGGGGTTTTATTGTTTCATATGGTCAGTGGCCCTCTAAATATGAAAAATCCGCGGAGTGCTACCATTTAAAGGGGTGCATTTTTGAGAACGAGGTGAATTAGTCCCTAGGCACAGGGTGCATTAGAGTGAGTTCTATGCACTTTTGGTACAAACACGTCTACAGAAGAATTGTTGCAGATTATATTTACAATCGAAATATCACCTTTTAAACTAAAGTAAAAAATATTTTTTTACATAAATATATTAAAAACAATAAAAAAAAACGCGAAAGAAAGCAATTTTGTTTTTTGTCCCAAAACTTCCACGAGGATATATGTAAAGCTATTGCTTCACAATATCCTTTATCTCTAAAACGACGTTTGGTAGAAGTCTCTAGAATTTATAGTTGCCGAAAGGCAACTTTATAGGCCATTTTATGGCCTAAAAGCAAGTTATGGGTTTCAAAGTTTTATACTTTTAACGATTTTTTATTTTTTACCGATTATTTTTTAAATTTCTCATTATAACTTTTTTCTTGTACATTTAGGAGTATGTCTGGATCCCGCGTACCAAAAAAAGTTGATTAATAGCAAGCTGAAAATTTGTTTAGCTTAACGGTGTCTAGTCGGACAATCTTTGATATATGAGAACACTAGAACAGGGACAGTTTTAATTGTGGAACTGGTTAAAAATTTGGAACGTCATACTACAAAAACGTCAGATGTATTATGTCGGGCAGAACTTCCGATTGATTTGTTGCACTCTCATTACATTAAACTCTCATGCAAAAATCAGACTGCTATTTATCACCAACTGGGCATTTTAATAAGTCCGACACGTAGAATATGTCAAATAATAGGAATTTTTACAATACATACACAATTTTAAAGTAAAGAAAATAAGCTTTCTTTTGTATTTAGCAATGTATATGTTACCGGCCAAACCCGATTTCAGGACAAACTAGTTTGGCCTAGGCCAAACTAGTTTATCCTGATATAAATACACACACTTCAGGCCAAACTAGTTTATCCTGAAGTGTATGTTTTTATATCAGAATAAACTAGTTTAGCCTAGTCTAAACCAATTTAATCTAGTCGAAAGTATATAATTGATTAAATTGATTACAGATTGGTTGCTGATTTAAATGTAAGTTTAGAAGACACTATTAAGAGTTGTAAGACTTTTAAGTATTTAGGTTAAATGATAAACCGAGACGGCACTTGTATGAAAGATATATAAATGAAAATAGTACTGGGAAAACAAGCTACGAAAGCACTCCATGGAGTGATATGGAAGAACACTCTAACTAAAGAAAACAAAAAAGGATTTTTCAGGGCATAGTACTGAATATTACCCTACAAGAGCGAATAATGGCCAGTGACAACAATAATACGAAATAAAATACGAACAGCTGAATTTGAGTTTATGAGAAGGTGTCTACAAATCACCAGGTAGGATAGAGCAAGAACAGAGGAAATATGAGACAGAATAGAATTAGAATGCTTAATTACAAAAAAGTTGTGGTAGTAAAAGTAGAGACCTGAAATGGTACGGGCATCTACAAAGAATGCCGGAGCACAGGTGGCCGAAAAGATTACTGGACTGGGACCCGCGGGGAGGAAGACGGAGAGGAAGACCTGCTGTGAGATGAAAAACCCACATAGGAAATGCTATGATAGATAGAGACCTCAGAGATGGCGACTGGGAGAATAGAGTGCTATGGAAGACGAAAACGGCAAACTCATAAAGGGAAAAAGCCAAGAAGCCAAGAAAGTAATTCAGAGAACTAGCACGGCTCAATAAATAAATAACTCGCGGTCGGACGGACAAACCAAACAGCCTAGGTCAAATTTCTCACCTTTAGTACCATCTTTGAATTATAAGCTTTCAATTGACACTTCATTTGTCATTCTATCTGGTACAATGACGGAGAGGTTAAGTTCACGGACAGACAGACAGACGGATGGACGGACGAACAAACGGACGTGGATAATTCAACGTCTCTACATTTTTTGAAAATTGGTGAAAACAATATTAATTCGTACTCGATTTTATTCGTAAGTGTATCTTTTCTTTTAATTTTTGGAGAAAACCTCATCCTTTTATTTATTATTTTTTATATTATTTAATTACACAAGAATATATTGATCTATAGTAGCATGTATCAATATCTTCATTCGATGTATCATATTTATGAGACAGTATAGTATAACGATGTATAATTTTTTTACCATCCCTGTTGGGACGTGATTTGGGAATTCCCCGCATGTTAAAGTCCTTACATGTTCGCTAAATTACTTTCGACTCTGCTAAATTGGTTTAGACTAGGCCGTACTAGTTTATCCTGAAGTGTGAGTCTTTATTATATCAGGATAAACTAGTTTGGTCTAGGACAAACTAGTTTGGCCTAGGCCATACTAGTTTATCTATCCTAACGCGCTTAGGAAAAACTAGTTTGGATTAGGCCAAACTAGTTTCTCCTGAAATCGGGTTTGGCCGGTAACATATATACCTAAATCTAGAAGAAAAATGGGCTAGCGGCAGGCACCCCCAAAATGACCAGGTACTGACCACGGAGAGGTGAATGGCCAATTTTAGACATACTGTAGAGGAAAGTCGCCAATTATGGAATACCATTTTGTTTTGGGAATATAAAATAATACCTTTATAGAAATGAAAACAATTTAATGTTATGAAACATCAGTCATACATTTTTATGTAGTAATTAAAAGCCTTCTATTAAATATCTTAATTATCAAGAACAAATCAAACAAAAAAAAATCCCAAATGAGTAACCAAATATGGAATAGGTACCCATATATGGAATATAGGCATAAACCAACATATCAATAACGAAAATAGACATAAACATCTGAGATCAAATAAATTTAAGTAAGAAAATTATGAAATATGAAAGAAGTAGCTTAATTCACTTGCAGACATCACAGATCCATGTATGAAACTCTGGACCAGCACAATCATAATGAGCTAGCTCACTTACACTTAATCCGCTATTCCATAATTAGGCACCAACGACTGTCCATATTTGGATTTGTACATTAGTTCAAACTAGTATCAACATTTTTTCATGTCGTAATGTTTTAATTACAGAAAGTTATAAAATATCAAAATAAAGGTACTATTGATATACGCAATAACATCACAAGTCTGTATTCATGCGTAATAAGTAATAACCAATAATACTCGTTGAATATACACTGTTGTTAACTTGCCGATTAAAGATAGGGTCTTAAAATGGCAATACCCACATGCAGTAAGTTACATATAAACGATATTTTTATAATTTATAGACATGTAAACATTAAAAGTGTCGGCGGCATGTGTAATCATTAACGAGTATCAATTTCATTGCCGGATTCCCAAATTCAATCAGCCCTGGATTCTTATGATAATTTATTAGACATGTATTATAAACAAGAAGAGTGTAGCATAGTCATAATTTCATCTTCAAAATAGAGGTGGCTATTTCTTTAGTTTTTGAATATTCTTTTAAAAATCCTTGCTTGTTAATTGCTTTAAGCTTTACTTATTCATTATTAATTAATAGGATTCTTTTTTCACCAACTACGTACTCAGTGATTGCAATAATTTATATTACTATGCAATAAAGAGACTAATAATCGTGGAAAGAGAAAAATTGACAAAGCATAGGCGTAACCAGGATGATCCTAAGGGGTGGGTTACAACTACCTAAAAGGGGGGGTTACAACTACTGGAAGGTCTCTGAAGGGTATGGTGTTAAGCGCATAGAGCTCAAAGTACATCCCAATGGAGGGGGGGTTATAACCCCCAAAACCCCCCATGGTTACGCCTATGTGACAAAGTGATTTTAATAACATATTTTATTATCCGAACTAGTAGATACCTACATTTTTTCAGTTACATCTTTAACAGTTAAAATGTCATTTTAAACAACGATATCTTCTTGAAATGTAACTTATTGCACCCCATTTCGCACCAATTCATTTTGTGCCAATTCATTTTGCGGCAATTCTTTCATTTATTCAAATTCTACGTGGTTGTTTAAGACGATACAATGTATGTTTTTAATTTGAGTTTCTATTTTGATCTGTTTTGTTCTGTTTGTTACCATGTCAATTTATATTCCAGCAGAAAAGGCTACAACAAGAAAATGGCTTTACAGTGGTAATTCCGGACAACAGTGTGTAGATTTATTTTCTGTGTTTTGTGAGGGGAGACCAATTCCGTGCGTACAAACAATTCATAATATTGTTAAAAATTTTGAAAATTGTTATTGCCTCAAACAATGCAGAAATTGCCACCCTCAAGAAGTGTCACCAGAAAAAGTTGAGGAAAGAGAATACCGGGATACACAAATTTGTGCTACAATCGACGTAAATTCAACACATTCAAGTAAAGACGTTGCTCAAGAGTTGGATGTTGGCAATGCTACTGTAACTAAAGTATGGAAAAAGCACGGTTATAGTCGGTTCGCTAAACTCAGACACAACTGGCTAGTGATTTTAGTAGGTAATATTTTTATTTTTTGCCAATTTTGCCAAAATTGGCAAAATTATTAACTAAGTATTTAGTAATTATTAACTATTTAGTAATTATTTTTTTGCCAATTTTACCAAATTGTCAAAATTACTTATTAAAATCACTAGCCAGTTGTGTCTAAGTTTAGCGAACCGACTTTACAAGACTTTTGAATATGTAAAAACGCAGCAGCTTTATCCAGACGATTACTTTCGAAGAATGGAGTTTTGTGAAAATCTAATGACGAAGATTAATGATGATCCAAATTTTATTAAAAACATATTGTTCACTGATAAATCTTCTGTTTCGTTAGTAGGGAGACATGATCCTTCCATTACAAGGTATTGGGCTCGGGAAAACCAGGCATAGAAGTGTTGTTTGCCGAACTTAACGTCCAAAAAGTTAACGTCTGGACTGGTATTTTAGGAGACTACATCGTCGGCTTACCCGAAATGTAGTTAGGTTTATGTGTCCCTAAGCCGACGACATAATAGGTCCATTTTTTATTGAGGGCAACTTGAACAGCAGAAAATACCTCGATTTGTTGCAGAATCATGTTCTTCCCGCTATTATCAATTTTCCCGATATAAATCTGGAGAATGTTTGGTTCCATCAAGATGGATGTTTAGTTCACAACGCACGAATAATTCGGGAGTATTTAAACAATACTTTCCCGAATCGAGTTATCAGTGGAACAGGTGATATTAAGTGGCCTGCGCGATCTCCAGATCTTACACCCCTGGACTTTTTTTGGGGATATTTAAAAAACACCATCTACGATCATCCTGAGGCTAGAGCCCAAATCTTGGATGAATTAAAAACTCGAATAAGAGACGTCTCCAATTCTGTTACAGCAGAGACTCTGTCATCTGTCCGCAGGAGTTTTATGACAGATTGGGATATTGTTTATACGCAAACGGTGGTATATTTGTACCATTTCTGAACACTGTAGGGCATAAAGAAATAATTTACATTTTATTAGGAATTATTTTGTCATTTCGTTCACTGTTTATTTTGTCTATGTTAGTTTTAACTTTATGGCATGTACTTAACTATTTAAATTTTAAAATTGTATACCTTACTATTTTGTAATGTTGTACATTGGGTAATTACTCTTTGACAAATAAATAATATATTTTTGTTTTATCTTGTGTGTGATAGCACCACACCAGCAAATCGTTACAAAAAAGTGACAAAGTGTCGCTTTGACTAGAAGTTACTCACAGTAACGAAATAGCTCGTCGTTTCGGCCCGGCAAGTCAAGAACGCATGTACGAGAACGGGACGGGACAACGTGAATTATCTAACATGCATCTGGTAATATGGTGACAAAATAATAGGTGACTGTCACCTATTACGGCGATATCTCGTAACGTTGGGAACGATACCGTTAAATAGCGGTAATTTCCATCTCTATATTAAATGAAATGCCATACCTCACTACTTGCTTACTGTTCTTACGATGTCAGTTGGACCAGAAGCATTTTTGGGGTCCGGTCAATAATTCTACGAAGAGCATAGAAATAAAGATAAACCATATAAACATTTGCTTGCTTCAAAATTGATCACTCCTTGTATTAGTCCACATGGACGCGGGTGTGGCTTACTACTTTCTGACGTATCTTATTGGGCAATACTGAAGAGTAATTGGTCAAATTGTTCGGAAGTGCTTAGGCTCAAATCATATCGTTATCTGGTCAAAATACCTTCTCATGTTTCAAAGGCGGCAAGCAATATAAACACTAAATAAACAGTGTCGTCGTCATAACTTACAATTATTTTATTTTTATAATACATTTTTTGTCTCATTTCTTTAGTACTTAAAAAATGAATATGCACATTAAATTGCATTTGTAAGTATTATATACTTTTAATGATCAATTTTAAATTTTATTGTATTGTATTATACTGAAACTGTATTGTTTATACAGGATGTCCCATATATTATGCGAGATTTAATGACGTCAATTTGCTCAGTCCGCTGATTGGATAATGTAATTAATGGAATTTTTCATGTTTCATATTTTTATTTTTTCCATATTTTCCTTTGTATGTGTCCATGTCTAAGAGCCATATATGAGGAGAGGGAGTGTACATTGATTGAAGACTCTTGATTTTAGGTATTGGGGGTATTTTTTTCCTTTAGAATAAAAGACAGTTTTCCGAGTGATGCCCAGGCCAATCTTATTATTTTTTTTTTATTTCTTCGGTCTGATTTTTTTTATTTAATTTAGTGATTTGTCCTAGAATATCTCTTTTACTTGCTTTATTCTTGTTTGTGCCACTGTAATTATTGGTTCTCCTTGTTGATTGGTCATGGCTTTTGTTTTACTGTAAGCGATGTTCAGTCCCATCTTTGTCGATTCACTATCTAGTGCTTCCATCATTCTTGGTAATTCTTCACTATTTTCTGTTTTAATACAATATATATACTTACAAGTCAAAAGTGACATCTGGAAAAATTTTGTAGCTCAAGTTCAAGTAAAATAAAAATATTATCTTGCTTTGTCACCAATATTAATGTCTTCTTCTTCTTTTCCTTCTTCTTCTTCTTGTGTAGACATGACTGTCTGTTTTTCAATGTGGCTCCAGTAAGTTGTCATTCCATCGTTTTCGTGGTCTTCCCACTTAGTTTTGGATCCCGCGTATGAAAAAAAAGTTGATTAATAGCAAGCTGAAAATTTTTTAATAGCTTAAGGGTGTGTAGTTGGAGAAACTTTGATATATGGGAACACTGGAATAGGGGAAGTTTTAATTGTGGAACAGGTTAAAAATTTGGAACGGCCAGACCACGAAAACGGCACATGTATTTTGTCCGACAGAACAGACTTAAACTCTCCGAACAGAGATTAAACTCTCATGCAAAAACCAGCCTACTATTTATCACCAAATGGGCGTTTTAATGAGTGGAACATTTAGAATATGTCAAATGACAGGAATTATGACAGCTGATAAATAGCAGTCTGATTTTTGCATGAGAGTTTAATCTCTGTTCGGAGAGTTTAAGTCTGACCGTTCCAAATTTTTAACCACAATTAAAACTGCCCCTGTTACAGTGTTCTCATATATCACAGTTTATCCGACTAGACACCGTTTAAGCTATTAACAAATTTTCAGCTTACTATTAATCAACTTTTTTTTTCATACGCGGGATACAGACCTAACTGATCGTCTTCCTATTGGGGAACCGTCTCTCGCCGTCCTTACTACTTTGTTTTTTGTCATTTGGCTCATGTAGTTGTTCCATTATACTCTTCTGCTTTTTACCCAGTTATTGATGTTGTCCACCTTGCATATCTGTCGTATATCTGCACTTCTACCTCTTCCCATATCCCATCGATTTTTCAAAGTATTTTCATCTCTGCTGTTTCTAGCATTCTTTCTGTCCTTTCTGTATCAAGTCGTGTTTCTGCCGCGTATTTATGTCATTATTGGTCTGATAACTGTTGTGTAAAATGCGCCTTTCACTTCTTTTCCAATATTGGTGTGGTAGTTATAAACACGACAAGTGTCGAATCAAGTTCTGAACACACGGATAGTGATATATTTCAACTTGTCAAAAATATGTCCTATGTATAGTATTTTTACTACAAAAGCGATATTACGTAGGTCAAAATTTTTGACGTAAGAGAACTGTCAAAACATTAGAATGTGAATTTTCATTATTGCCATGTTTATTATAAACATGGATATAATGAAGAGTTACATTCTAATGTTTTGACAGTTCTCTTACGTCAAAAATTTTGACCTACGTAATATCGCTTTTGTAGTAAAAATACTATACAGTAGTAAAAGTGATCTCTTCATTAGTCATGAATTAGACAATTCGACTGGAAGAGGAATTGTTCATTTTCATGTATTTTATGTGTATATTCAAAGTGTAGTTTTATTTCTTTAGTTCTCAAATTAATAAGCACGTTAAATTTCATTTGTATTATGTATTTTTAATTATCTTTGGTGTCAATTTCATAAAGAAATGTGAACAGTTAACAACATTATTACTGTTTAACAAATATTGAACCATAATTTAAAAATAAAAGTTTACTCATTGATTTCTATTGCGCCGCCTATGTTTTACAAACGGTGCCGACAATCGGTGTCGAATTTTGTTTTTATACTGGTCCAACTGACATCGTAAGAACGTACTATGCTTACTCTTGCTGAGCGGTGAGGTTTCAAAGTTTTGCGGTTACGTGGAAGAGCGCTTCTTGGCTGGTGTTTCTAGGAACATCATCTAAGAGCGAACGTCGCCTTTTGCTTTATTATAATTATAATTATTACTGTTTGTCTAGTTTGTATTTTTTTTTTGAAAAAAAAGCAATAAAGTCATTATTATTATTATTATTATTATTAGTTAAAGAGAGGGGAAGGCTGAACGAGGAATAGTAAGTAAGCAATAAACGATAATGTAGATAACCACTGCCGGTATTAATTTAACAATCGTATTAGGTTACCTACTCCTTGTAAATGAGTAATTTCCAAACTTTAATTATTGGTTTGAATCTGCCGATGGACGATTAAACATCGATATTATAGTGGAATAGTAAGCAATGTTGCCGATTTTAGCGCTTCCTTCAATGTCCTATACCAAATTACAAAGTAAACGCTCTGTATTTAACTTTGAAATTTTCTGCAAGACGATAAAACAAAACGCGCCTGTCAGAAATTCTTATTCTGATAAAGGTTATGAATTTTTCAAAGGAAAAGGTGCGGATTTGTGCATTGCAAAGTTTAATCGCAAAAGTTGAGTGACGAAATTTAAAATTTAACCTTTTAATCACGTTTATGTTGAAACAGAGAGTACAGAGAAGTTTTCTGGAAAATTTTAGATCAAAATGTTTTATAGAAAAAAAATAGTGCAACTTTTATTATCGACATTAGAAGTCTCCAATATAACGGTTATTTTTCGAGATACTGACCATGGGTGGTGAATGGCTAATTTTGGTCTTAGATTATGTTTTTGACGGTGCTGAAAACGAAAATGAAATTTATTTTAACTTTTAGGTGGGGGAATATTGTCAAAATCGCAATTTTACCGTAAAACGTTGCGTTTAACTCAGTTCAAATCTGGTCCATTTTAATATTTTTCCTAAGGTTTGTACACTATATGTTGCTCACTTTTTGAAGACAATGGTATCTGTTTTAAGCTTATAGTCTTATTCTAGTAAAAGTTATGAATTTTTTAAAGTACAAGGTGCAGACCCGTTAATTGCAAAGTTTAATCGCAAAAGTTGAGTGGCAAAATTTGAAATTTATCTTACTAATCACGTTTATGTTAAAACAGAGAGTACAAAGAAATTTTCTGAAATGTTTTAGTTTCAAATGTTTTATACAGGGTGTTTCATTGGGAAACGGAAATACTTTAATTGTGAATAGAGGTCACCGAGGCGGTTCTAGGTATACTACATTTTTTGCCCTACCGACTTTTATAACCGAGTTACAGGGTGTTTTATCGATTTCGCCAATTTTTTTCCTAAGCCATAACTTTAGAACCACCCTGTATATATTTTTTTGATATTTGGTACACATGTGTCTCATTCAAAACCCAAACGACCGACATACTAATCACCAGAAAAATCCAGGTCCGGATTAACAAAAAATTATAAAGTAATAGTGACCTTAAAACAACACCCTGTACATTGAAATTCTGAAAATCTGTTTGCATATTTGAAAAGAGCACAAAAAACTAAGTCTACTCGTTTGCTTCAATTTTTCGGCCAGACAATTTTATGACTTAACTTTTGAAATTATATTGAGTTTTTTAAGAACTCTGACATTAAAAAGCAGGTATTATTAACTTTTAATTATTATAAATTATTAAAGCTATTGAATAAATGTATGTATACACCGTTCTTAGGCGTCAACGCCCTTCGGTAGGGATCTATGGAGGAGTATCACCAAGCCGCAAGCCCTTATCCCTTGCCGTACCGCTCCTCCATAGGCCGATCCGACGCCAGTTTATCCAGACCAAGCCGTAGACTCTATTGAGTTTTATACTACGGCGTTGGCATTTTATAAATTTCATGACCTAGCTGAGGCTCGAACCAGCGACCGTAAATCGCAAATCCACTAAACTTGTCGATAGACTGAGCCCCAGCTAACTGGACCGTCAAGACCGACCTATATTGAATAAATACTCATTTTAAAATTAATCTATACTTATTGACCACATTGAAACGACCCAATTATTAATCACAAGAAAAATCCAGGTCCGGATTAACAAAAAAACATAAAGCAACAAAACATAAAGCTTGAAACAACACCCTGTATATTGAAATTTTCAAAATTTGTTTGTACGTTTAAAAAGACCATGAAAAATCTGAGTTTATCGGTTTTCTTTAATTATTTGTGAAGGAAATTTAATGACTTTAATTTTGAAATTAAATATATTGATACTTTTAAGAACACTGAAATTAAAAAGCAGATTTTTAAAGCACTTTTAACAATAAATTATTAAATTTATTAAATAAATACCCATTTTAAAAATAATCAATACTTATTTACGACATTCCAACTACCCACTTACAAATCACAACAAAAATTCAGGTCCGGATTAACAAAACAATATTATAAAGTAATTGTAACCTTGAAAGAACACCCTTTATATTGAAATTTTCAAAATCCGTTTGCACATAGGTATGAAAAGAGCACAAAATACTAAGTTTAATCGTTTGCTTCAATTTTTGGGACAGACAATTTAATTAATTTAATTTTGAAATTATGTCGAAATTTTTAAGAACTCTGGGAACTCGTAATAAAAATTTCGGTATAATTTCAAAAGTAATGTCATTAAATTGTCAGCACAAAAAATTAAAGCGGGACATTAATTTTAGTTTTTCGTGCTCTCTTCAGGCGTGCAAACGTATTTTAAAAATTTCAATATACAGGGTGTTTTTCAAGGTCACAATTACTTTGTATTTTGTTGTTAATACGGACCTGGATTTTTCTTGTGATTAATAAGTGAGTCCTTTTAACACATTAAATAATAACTGATTATTTTTAAAATTAATATTTATTCATTAACTTGAATGATTTATTATTAAAAGTGCTTTAAAACCCTGCTTATTAATTTCAGGGTTCTTAAAAATTTGAATATAATATTTAATTTCAAAATTAAAGTAAATTTTTGCACAAAAAATCAAAGTGAACCGATGAACTCGGATTTTTGTGGTCTTTTCAAATGTGCAAACAAATTTTGAAAATGTCCATATACAGGGTGTTGTTTCAAGGTCACAATTACTTTGTTTTTTTGTTAATCCGGACCTGGATTTTTCTTGTGATTATTAATTGGGTCTTTCCAGTGTGGCAAAAAGTATTGATTTATTTTAAAATGAGTATTTATTCGAAAACTTTAATAATGTATAATTAAAAGTTAATAATACCTGCTTTTAAATGTTGAGTTCTTAAAAAATTCAATATAATTTCAAAATTAAAGTAAAAAAATTGTCTGGCCGAAAAATCGAAGCGAACCATTAGACTTAGTTTTTTGTGCTCTTTTCAAATATGCAAACAGATTTTAAAAATTTCAATATACAGGGTGTTATTTTAAGGTCACAATTACTTTATAATTTTTTGTTAATCCGGACCTGGATTTTTCTTGTGATTAGTATGTGGGTCGTTTGGGATTTGAATGAGACATATGTGTACCAAATATTAAAAAAATATACACTGTGGTTCTAAAGTTATGGCTTAGGAAAGAAATGAGCAAAATCGATAAAACACCCTGTAACTCGGATATAAAAGGCGGTAGGGCAAAAAATTTGGTATACCTAGAACGGCCTCGGTGACCTCTATTCACCATCAAAGTATTTCCGTTTCCCAATGAGACACCCTGTAGAACAAAAATGGCGCAACTTTTAATATAGACGTTATACATACCCAAAATAACGCTTATTTTTTGAGATACTGACCATGGGCGGTGAATGGCTAATTTTGGTCTTATTTTATGTTTTCTATGGTGCTGACAATGAGAAAGAGGTTTATTTTTAATTTTATGTGAGGGAACATTGTCAAAATCGCAATTTTAACCTAAAAATGCGTTCGTTGTGGCATCGGTATAGTAAACAGACGGTCCTTAAAACCACATTAAGCGATAGATAAGTTTTTGCGGTGATTGAAAATCAATATTTATATTTATAATTTAAATTTTGTGTAAATACATCGGCTAAATATTTGGAATTGTTGTGAAAATTATGTGATTTACCTCCCCTAATGGGGGAGGAAAATAACAATAAGACGCAAATATGCGATTTAAGTGTTGCTACAAGTTCTCCAGGCCAAGACATGGAAATTGGTGCGAATTCCGGTGGTAACACTGACAAAACAAAGGAAGTAATATAACATTTCTTCTAATAATTATGATTTCCATAATTGTTGCGTATATATCGAGAATTTAAATAATCAGAACATTTCTCGTTTACACCCAATGGTGGTGGGGGAAATTTTGTATCAAAAACTTAAAATAAAAAACCGAAAAGAAATTAAATCTATGGGAAAAAATAGAGTTAAAGTCATTTTAAAATCTGTTTTGGATGCAAACCATTTAGTAACACATAAGTTAAAGGATGAAAATTTAAAAGCCTATATCCCTAACCATCTCTTGGAAATCCAGGGAATAATTCATGATGTAGATACGAGGTATGATACTGATTATTTAAAAAAAACATATAGACTCTTCCGCTAAAATTACCGACATTAAAAGAATGCATAGAAAGGTAGATAAAGACGGTAAAACAGAATACGTCCCCAGACGAAATATTATAGTTACATTTGATGGAAATGTTTTGCTAACTAATGTCGTACGTTCACCAAATATAGCTAAAAGTGTGAAATTCCCATTGCCTGCGCTAACAATGTAGTGAGAACCCACATACAAACGGTCTGGACCGTCAGTGCGAGTGCGAGGTCCGTCGTTTGACAAATGCGCATCATGATCGTCACGCGTTTTCACACTTTCAGCTATATTTGGTGAACTGTAGTTAATTTTGTGTATTTGCCGGTAGAAAGATTTGTAGGCAGGGCAATACAGTGTCTGAAATTTGGTCACATTTCTAAGCAATGCAAGAGCACACAAAAATTTTGTATACGATGTGCAGAAATTAAAAATGATAGTCACATATGCGACACTAAAAAAACTTTTTGTATACATTGTAAAAGTGAAGATTATATTTCGATCTCCAAAAGATGTCCCGTTTATGAGGAACAAAAAAAAAATTAAAAACATTATGTTACATCAAAAAATCTCATTTCTAGAAGCAAAAAGGTATAAAGAATCATCTTTTTCCGGATTTGTTAGTAACAATAAATTTTCGATATTGTTAAATCTTGAAGAAAATTTTCCAAAACTACCTAACATATCTGATGACATTACGTCATCTCATCCTACCTTTCCAAGACCGTATATGAAAAAATCAACAAACTTTACTCATCCTGGACCTAGTGGAATTAATACTGAACATAATGCACATAAAAAAGGAAAGTATCTACTCCTGTTTCACAATCCCCTACAGATTCTAACACCTTTCCTTTTAGATTTGGCCCGTTACAGCCTCTACCACCTAATCCCAATAAATCTAATAGTTCAATAGACGGTGATAAAAACAAGATAACTATTTCGTTAGTCAATTTTTTTTCTGAATTTATAGATCAGCCCCCACATAATATTTAAAACCCCCACATAAAATTTAAAATAAATTTCATTTTCGTTTTCATCAGGGTCAAAAACATAATCTAAAGCCAAAATTAGCCATTCACCACCCATGGTCAGTATCTCGAAAAATAAGCGTTATATTGTGGATTTCTAATGTCGACATTAAAAGTTGCACTATTTTTTTTGTATAAAACATTTTGATCTAAAACTTACCAGAAAACTTCTTTGTACTCTCTAATTTAACATAAAGGTAATTAAGAAGCAAAATTTTAAACTTCCTCACAGAACTTTTGCGATTAAACTTTGCAATGCACAAATCCACACCTTTTCCTTTGAAAAATTCATAACCTTTATCAGAATAAGAATTAAAGCTTGAAACTGGTATCGTTGCCTTTAGAAATGTTATAGCTATATACCGTAAAAATTTCAGAAAAAATATGGAACAGAGTTGTAGCGAGGTAAACGCAAAAAACGTGATATATTTTTTTATTTTTGGGGTATTGCGATTTTGACAATGTTCCCTCACATGAAATTCAAAATAAACCTCATTTTCGTTTTCAGCACCATCAAAAACATACAGGATGACTAAAATTGGCCAGTCACCTCTCCGTGGTCAGTATCTCGAGAAATAATCGTTTTTTGGGGTGTGTTCAGCTCGTCTAAAAAAGTTATAATGAGAAATTTAAAAATAATCGTAAAACATGTTAAAAATCGTTAAAAGTATAACACTTTGAAAAACCATATCTTGCTTAAAAATAGTCATACAACCTTCTATAATAGACCATTTTAAAACTTCTCTTCCTATCTTCTCTCTACTTGACTTCTCTTCCTACTAAATTTACCATTGAATATACCTAAAACTGCGCAGATAAACGTTACAGAACATTGTATGCAAAATAATACCCAAATACAAAATGACACAACAATGCTCTGAGTGACACACTTTGAAAAATCATATTGTAGCGTGATTAGTGTAATTACTTCTAATTACAATAAAACTAGCGGTTCGTAATTTATATACGACTTTATTTATATAAGTTACAGACGAATTTATCTTATACACTAAACTTATTCACAAAATATGCCCGTATTTATACCCAGTTGTTATTCTGGAACAATCGACTCCCATCTCGAGCTATCGGCTTGTTCCGCCTACGTGACGTACCTTCCAGAATTCTCCGGCGAGGCCTAGCACATCCGATTACGTCATTCTCGAGGTGTTTACTGTTATACGGGGATCGGCCAAGATTTCTCTTCCGCTACACTGCTCCCCTCTTAAGATCTGAGCGTCTCGATCAGCAACTCTAAATGAAGGCCCAGGATGGCGGAATCTACACGACTCTCCAGCTCTGCATACACCCTTCAAGAAGAAATAACAGTCTACTGTCTTTGAAGGGTACGACATCTTCGGGTTCATGCAACACACAGTGATTTGTACACCAGTTCCTCTGAAGCCCACTTCAAGCATGCTTCTCACAATCTTCCAATCCAGATTTTCTACTGCATGGCCTATTTTTGGTAAAGCCAAATTTTTGATGTCATAATTACACACGATTTTCTTCAAATTAGTTAGAACACGCCATATGTTCTCGTAGCTTGGCGTGTCCGTATAAGACTTTCTGGTCACCATATACAGCAAAGATCGAGGACCATCTTCCAATCGCAGTACTCTTCCAATTTTAGGCTGCTGATTTCTTAACTCGTCCAGGCGGCCGAACTTTCTATTGAATACGGACGATATTCCTTTAGTCATCTCGAGGTCTTGGGCAACACAGTGGGCCAGAGAGACGTTTTCTGGAACACCAAACAGATCTTGCTGAACTTCTGTGGTCACGCCGAATCTAGCACTCTTTCTCGCTGCGTAATTTGACATAAATTGATTAAAACTTGGCTGTGCGACATCTTTCATCTCCTGTTGGAGGACTCGTGCTTCTTCTGTTTCATTTGAGCCAGCATATGGTGCAAGACGATTTATGTGAATAACTTTTGGTTTACCGTTTGGCAACTTCTTAATTCTATATATTACGTCATTTATTTTCTTCTTAACTTCATATGGACCTTCCCATTGTCTTTGCAGTTTAGGACATAAGCCTCGACGACGTTGCGGATTATAAAGCCAGACAAGATCACCTACTTCGAAGCTTTCATTCTTGCATCGAGAATCATATTGATCTTTCATTCTGTCACTGGCTATCTGGATGTGTTGTCGGGCAAGTTCATGAATGTTGTTCATTCGTAATTTCAGGCGGTCAACGTAGTCTTCGCCTGCAACATGTTCCTCGGAAGGTCCGCAGCCAAACTCTAGGTCGCAGGGCAACCGAACTTCACGACCCAACATCAGGCAGGTTGGTGTTTGACCTGTAGTTTCATTTACGGCCGAGCGGTAGGCCATCAGGAATAAATGAATGTGTTGGTCCCAATCTCGCTGATGTTCAGATACAACTTTGGACAAGTGTTTACCCATCGTTCGGTTCATCCTCTCGACCATCCCATCTGATTGAGGATGCAGGGGTGTTGTTCTGGTCTTATTGGCACCAATCAATTTACAAACGTTTTGGAAAAGAGCTGACTCAAAGTTTCGCCCTTGGTCGGAGTGGATCTCCAAGGGAACACCAAATCGGCTAAAGAATTCTTTAACAAGTACCTCTGCAACGGTAGCAGCTTCTTGATTTGGTAATGCATAGGCCTCAGTCCATTTTGTAAAATAATCCATGGCTACCAGGATGTATTTATTTCCAGCATCGGTTTCTGGAAATGGACCTGCAATGTCGATAGCTACTCTTTCCATAGGACTTCCAACATTGTACTGTCTCATGGGTGCTCTCTTTTTACCAACCGGACCATTACCGGATGCACACAGTTCACATTTTCGGCACCATCTTCTTACATCATCTTTACAGTTCACCCAATAGAACCGTTCTCGAACCTTTTGCAGAGTCTTCGTAATACCAAAGTGTCCACCTGATGTACCGTCATGCAACTGACGCAATACTTCTGACACTTTACTTTTAGGTACAATTAACTGAAGCTTAGATTCTGTACCATCATCGTTCTCAAAGGTTCTGTACAGAAGATCATCTTTTAGTACCAGGCAATTCCATTGGCTCCAGTAGGCCTTGACTTCTGGACTACATGCACTAATGTTCTGCCAACTAGGTCTCTCACCTTGCCGCATCCAATCCAATACTCTTTTTATACATGGATCATCTTCTTGGGCGTCTTGTAACTGTTGGGGCTGCCATTGTTCATTAACTACGGTAGTTCGTCTCACAGGGCAACGCTGTTCCTCTACTCTAAGCCGGTGATTACAACTTTCACCGCATGGCCGTATCGAGGAAGCATCTATATTTGAACGAACTCTTCCAGCCCTCTTCACGCGTCTCTTCGGCATCGTGTCACGAATCACCCTCCGTACCATTTCCACCAAACGTTCATCTTTTCTCTTATCGCCTTTTTCCATGGCTATTACTCCATTGTTTCGTGAAGCTTGGCTAGCTGCTTCGTGTTCCAAGGCAATAGCAAGTGCTTCATCTAAAACTTTCGGTCTTGCTAGTCGTAAAGCTTTCTGTATTTCACTATCTTTCAGCCCATTGACGAAGGTGTCTACCGCAATTTCTTCTAAAACGCTGTCTGGCACCTCCGGATAAGCCAACCGCACCACACGAGCCACATCTGCTTCAAATTCTTGCAGATTCTCACTTGCTCGTTGACTTCTATTTCTCAGTTGTGCTTTGTATACTTGTTGTAGATGGGCATCTCCATAGCGTTTTTCTAGACGAGTGAACAAGGTCTGGTAACATTTTTCTTGACCCTTAGGAATTGATCTTAATATATCTGCAACATCACCTCGCAAAGCAGCAGTCAAGGAAACAGCCTTTTCTTGTTCGGTCCAATGGTTGGCGGTCGCAATAGCTTCGAATTGTCTAAGGTATATGGACCAAGAGGACTTCCCATCGAATGGTGGTAATTTAAATCTCATATGATGCGATGTTTCGTCTCTCGGTGTTTCATCCTTCACTACAAGATCTAAAGCTACTGCATTAACTGATGGTTGTACTTTTGTATCAGTTATCATGCTCTCTAGTTGTTTGATCTTCTCTTCTAGCATTTCTTTATTGTCGTCTACACTTTTCTGTATCTTATCGAATGTTCTGGAAACTTCTTCAAATTTCTCGTCGGTCTGTCTACAAACGTCTTTTATTACTTGAGAAACACTTTCAAATTTCTCATCGCTTTTTCTAGAAGTTTCATCGATCTTTTGAGAAATGGTTTCGAATTTCTCATTGTTTTTTTTACTAACTTCTTCAAGTTTTTTGTCGCTTTTTCTAGAAGTTTCATCGATCTTTTGAGAAACACTTTCAAATTTCTCGTTGTTCTGTCTAGAAGTTTCATCGATCTTTTGAGAAACACTTTCAAATTTCTCGTTGCTTATCTTAGAAGTATCATCAATCGTTTCAGAAACAGTTTTTAATTTCGATAAGATTGCTTGTTCTGCTGACTGGAAGTGGAACGTCTCTGGATCATCTCCGTTCTTCGTTAGGACTTCCTCGAGTCGTGCTTGTAGGACTATCTTGAGCCCACTGCTGTCCAGATCCCGTTCCTCTAGCTGTTCACGGAGCTGTTTTACTGTAAGTTCTCGTAGCAACATCTTTGGTCGGCACACACGTACTTTCCAAAATGTCTTTTAAAAGTCTTTCCGAATACCGAACAATCAACGCACTTTAACTATTCCCGACGAATAAAGTCCAAAAGTCTTTTAAAGTCTTTCCGAATACCGAACAATTAACGCACTCCGGTTATTCCCGACGAATAAAGTTCAAAAGTCTTTTAAAGTCTCTCTGTAATTCACTTATTTATATCGCACTAAGTTTACCGAACACCGACACCAACTGTAGCGTGATTAGTGTAATTACTTCTAATTACAATAAAACTAGCGGTTCGTAATTTATATACGACTTTATTTATATAAGTTACAGACGAATTTATCTTATACACTAAACTTATTCACAAAATATGCCCGTATTTATACCCAGTTGTTATTCTGGAACAATCGACTCCCATCTCGAGCTATCGGCTTGTTCCGCCTACGTGACGTACCTTCCAGAATTCTCCGGCGAGGCCTAGCACATCCGATTACGTCATTCTCGAGGTGTTTACTGTTATACGGGGATCGGCCAAGATTTCTCTTCCGCTACAATATTTTGGAAATTATAAATCTTAAAGACTTTTACCAAACGTCATTTCAAAGAGAAAGGATAGAAGTTTTTTTTCTGTGAAGCGATGCCTAAAAATAATGGGAAAAAAATAATGGGACAAGAAACAAAATTTCTTTCTTGGTCAGTGGTCAGTATCTCTTTCGTGGTCAGTATCTCGAGAAATAATCGTTTTTTGGGGTGTGTTCAGCTCGTCTAAAAAAGTTATAATGAGAAATTTAAAAATAATCGTAAAACATGTTAAAAATCGTTAAAAGTATAACACTTTGAAAAACCATATCTTGCTTAAAAATAGTCATACAACCTTCTATAATAGACCATTTTAAAACTTCTCTTCCTATCTTCTCTCTACTTGACTTCTCTTCCTACTAAATTTACCATTGAATATACCTAAAACTGCGCAGATAAACGTTACAGAACATTGTATGCAAAATAATACCCAAATACAAAATGACACAACAATGCTCTGAGTGACACACTTTGAAAAATCATATTTTGGAAATTATAAATCTTAAAGACTTTTACCAAACGTCATTTCAAAGAGAAAGGATAGAAGTTTTTTTTCTGTGAAGCGATGCCTAAAAATAATGGGAAAAAAAATAATGGGACAAGAAACAAAATTTCTTTCTTGGTCAGTGGTCAGTATCTCTTTCGTGGTCAGTATCTCGAGAAATAATCGTTTTTTGGGGTGTGTTCAGCTCGTCTAAAAAAGTTATAATGAGAAATTTAAAAATAATCGTAAAACATGTTAAAAATCGTTAAAAGTATAACACTTTGAAAAACCATATCTTGCTTAAAAATAGTCATACAACCTTCTATAATAGACCATTTTAAAACTTCTCTTCCTATCTTCTCTCTACTTGACTTCTCTTCCTACTAAATTTACCATTGAATATACCTAAAACTGCGCAGATAAACGTTACAGAACATTGTATGCAAAATAATACCCAAATACAAAATGACACAACAATGCTCTGAGTGACACACTTTGAAAAATCATATTTTGGAAATTATAAATCTTAAAGACTTTTACCAAACGTCATTTCAAAGAGAAAGGATAGAAGTTTTTTTTCTGTGAAGCGATGCCTAAAAATAATGGGAAAAAAAATAATGGGACAAGAAACAAAATTTCTTTCTTTGGTGTTTTTTTGCTTTTCTTTAATATATTTTTGTGAAAAAAATATTTTTGACTTTAAAAGGTAATATTTCCATAGTAAATTTAACCTGGCACAATTTTTCTGTAGACGTGTTTGTACCAAAAGTGCCTATAACTCACCCTAATGCACTCTGTGCCTAGGGATTAACTCACCCCTTTCTCAAAAACGCACCCCTTTAAATGGTAGCACTCCGAGGTTTTTTCATATTTGAGGTCCATTGACTATATGAAACAATAAAACCCCGTCAGAGCCGTGCGGTGCCTCTTTTCAATATGATGCAAGTCTTCGAAATGCCACCCTTAAATATAATTGAAACTTATCTTTTATTTTTATTAAAAGGAACTACACAAAATTAACGAAAACTTTTATTTTATAAACAAAGCATACTTTAAATTAAATGAAATATGTATTAACACTACATAAGTGGGCAGGCGCAAAATTTGCTTGCAATGCTTTTTAAATGCATTAATTTTTTTTCGAATCCTGAGAAATCTAATTGGTATTTTTGAAAAATTTAAATGCAGAATAAAAGATTACATTATTACCGAGGGCCGAAAGTCCTTGAAAATCTCTATAATGTTTCTTTGAATAGGTTACAAGATACAGGGTGAAAAAAAATTGAGTGTAATTTTTAATTTTAATTATCTCATCCAAAATAAACCTTTTGTTTATTCTAAGGGACTTTCGGCCCTTTTGCAATCTTCCAAACTGCGTTTAAGTTTTTCAAAAATATTTATTAGTTTTTTCACGATTTGAAAAAAAAGGAATGATTTAAAAAATATTGCAAGCAAATTTTGCGCCTATGCTATTAAGTAACATTTACAAAAATTATAATTTTACCCTTCTGACTTTAATTCTGATTCTGGCAAACTCGTCAATCAGATTAGTGTATTCTATTGGGGCAGATAGGTGTAGCAGCTAGTGAGAATTCTATTGAAATAAGTGCTAAATTTTTTAGTTTGTTTGTTTTATGGAGCTTCGTAAATAGTTTTTAATTTTGAAAAATTTCTTTCCCCACTAGCTATCGTGTTAATAAAATTCTTAGTTTACAACTACATTTGGGTATGAAGAAATTAGATCATTTTCCATTTTGGCACAAATAGTTCAAAACCTCTAAAGGTTTCATGGAGTATGGTATCATTTGAAATATATCACGTAATTATTTTAGAAGATCATTATATCATCATATTTTTTTCTATTGAAAGTATGGAATGAAGATTCATACAATATTTTTCTAGTGTTTTGTCATATATTTAAGTACCTCAATTTAAAAATATCATATAAAATTTTAAAATTTTTATTATGAGTTTCTAGAAGCGAAAATCGATTAATCAAAGAATTAATCCTTAAACGCCCAACCTTTTTTTGGTTCCATGTAAGCCCAAGGGTGGGAAAAAAATGTCCACCTAGAAAATAGCTAATATATTTATTGAGGGTGGTTGGAAATGGATTAAACTTAAGAATCTTATGCTTAATAAACACAGCATCTTCTAAAATATTAATATAAACAATTTACAAACCTTATAACAAAATTACAATGTACATCAAAATTAACATACTAGTAAAAGCCGGTACTTCAGATTTGTCGATTTTCTCCAAATTCTTCCTTTCAGCCTCCTTATTGGCGGATAATTATGTCGATTATGTAATTATACGTCGATATTTATATTAATTTTGTTCCTACCAACGAGAAATTATATAGAAACCATTAGTAACAAGTTTTACTAAGGGTGTACTTTTTGTGCCCACCCATATTTACCTAAAGATATTAATTTTATTTTCAAAAATATCGGTAGAACCAAATTAACATTCGATAAAGGGCTGTCTTTTTAACAATAAATAATTTTTGAAAATTTTTTAAACACGTAATAAATATGTTACAAAGGAATATGCATTAGGTGGACATTTTTTACCCACCCTTGGGCGTTTAAGGGTTAACGGCAATGTCTAAACTATTGATGAACAAATTTATTTTAAATTTAGCTTCATCTGTTAAGAGCTCGTCCACAGATTTTTCGTAGTCAAATAAACGCAATTTTCTCCGGACCCAAATTTCATTTTCAGCTGGAAATTCGGAACTTATATCAAAATTTTCTGCAATTTCATTAAATTTTCATTTGGTCATTAGCCATATTGTCTGTAACTGTTCATTTTTTCTATAGTTTCCGATAAAATTTTTACACAATCTGACAATTTCATTTTATTTTACTGATTTTGCCGCCCCCCTTGTCATACCG